>NC_133649.1:158338952-158581981 GCF_009905375.1 Apium graveolens | reverse complement strand
TGCACTCTTCTTTAGTAAGCTGTGTTAAATCAGTAGTGATTACCTGATTGCTTGATGAACTAACTTCGTTTTCTTCAGAATCAGCCATGAGAGCAAGGTTGACATAATCCACATCTTCATCCTCTTCATCTCCATCAGCTGCCCAGTCCTTTTCTTGAGTAATGAAAGCCCTTTCCTTCTGTTTGAGTAGATCAAAATATTTCTTTTTGTAATCTACTTGTTCAAATTTCTTCTTTTCAGAGGTTGGCTTTCTGCACTCACTTGCAAAGTGTCCACTTATACCACAGTTAAAACACTTGAACTTGGATTTGTCCACCATGTTCTTATAGGGTTTAGTGGCTCTAGTGTTTTTCCTGAACTTCATCTTTGCAAATCTCCTGGACAGAAATGCAAGATGCTCATCAATACCATCAGAGTCATCTTGACTGGAGTTGTCTTCATTTTCAGCAACTTGCTCTTTACCCTTGTCTGATTCTGGATTTCTTACACCATCTTTGGAGCTTGATGTAGATCTCACAGTTTCTTTTCTGCATTCTTTCTCATTTTCAGCTACCAATGCAACTGAACCTCCTTTCTTTCTCCCCCTCTCCAATACCTCATCCTGTTCCAACTCTAGTTCATAAGTCTTCAAGATTCCATATAATCTTTCAAGAGTAAAGTCCTTATAATCCTGAGAGTTTCTTAAGGAAACAGTCATGGGTTTCCATTCCTTTGGTAAGGATCTCAAAAATTTAAGATTTGAATCCTTCACCTGGTACACTCTACCATACAGCTTCAGTCCATTCAACAGCTTTTGGAATCTATTAAATGTGTCATTTAAAGATTCATTCTCTTCAAAATGAAAGTACTCATACTGTTGAATGAGAAGCTGCATTTTGTTCTCTTTTACTTGTTCTGTACCTTCACACAGCAACTGAACTGTGTCCCAAACCTCTTTGGCAGTTGAACAATTTATCACATTATCAAACATATCCTTGTCAAGACCATTAAACAAAATGTTCATAGCCTTCTTATCCTTGTGGACTTCTTCTGTGTCTTCCATTGTCCATTCTGCTCTAGGTTTTGGAATGGATTGACCAACAGCAATTGTGGCCGTAGCAACTGTGGCTACTTTGTGGGGAATGTGAGGACCATTCTCAATGCAGTTTACATAACCTTCATCTTGGGAGAGTAGATGAAGGTGCATTTTCACCTTCCAGTGGTGATAACTGTCTTTGTCAAGAACTGGGATCTTTACTCCAATATCCTTCTTACTCATCTTTGTTAGATTCCAAGATCTTTAAACTCTTTGTGTGTCAAGAGCTTGCTCTGATACCAATTGTTATTCCTAGAGGACTAACAATGAGATTTACAGAAGGGGGGTTGAATGTAAATCTCAAAACTTTTTCAGGTTTTGAGAAGTTTATTAAAGCAGTGTGTTCTAGATGAACAAGTGTATGAATTGCTTTGAGCTAATGCAGACAGATATATATTCAAACACAAAATGTAAAGAACACAACAAACTTTAAAAACTTTTCTGGTGGATTTGTTGTTCCACCAGAGATGGTATATTAGAAAATCTGTGTTCAACAATGTTGATCACAGCTGCATCCTAGTACAAACTAGATGAATTTTCTCTCAAGATATTTCTTAACAGCTCTGGAAAATCTCTCTCTAATTACTAGCTTCTTCTTGGTTTATATATTACCAAGTGTACAAGTGAAAAACAATATAAAATTACAATAGTAAAATAAGTTCTTCACTTGATTCTTTTCCTGTTCACTCCAGTACTTTGTTGACTATTGCATCTTTGTACTAAAGAAGAACGGCTGCTTTTTCTGTTGATCCTGAAATTCGGCTGCCACATCTCAGTTTTCTCTGTCAACCCATGTGCCTCTGTCTGTAGGTACAACTACCACTTATCAACGGCTAATTAGCAGAACATCCGTTGAAGCTTTCATCCGTTAATGACTTCATCCGTTGAAGGATGTTATCCGTTAAAGCTTTCATCCGTTGATGCATTTATCCGTTGATGCTCTCATCCGTTGAAGGATGTTATCCGTTGAAGCTTTAGAGACATCCGTTGAAGCTTAGCTTCTCATCCGTTGAAGGTCTTTAAGTCATCCGTTGATACCACTTCATTTATACAAAATTACAAGGCATGAAATATTTACAATTGGCCTTCCTATCTGCATATCATCTAGTAGTCAACATGACTTATAGTTTCTCTCAACTTCTAAGAATTACATTTTAAATACAGAGACTGAAATATGCTACAATACTAGACTTATTTCTAAGTAAAGCTACACCATCAACGGATAGCCAAAGTGGTCTTATCCGTTGACGCTACTGACACTAAATTTCTACTTAAGTATTTTGTTAAACATATCATCAAACTAATGCACATATATTCCTAACAGTATGGTTGCTGCTAATAAAGAAGTTAGCAGACTGACAAAGATAAATGCGAAGCTTGAAAGTGAGAAACAAGAAGCTGAATTGTTGTTGGTGGAGCTTGAAACTGTAAGACAAGAAAATGCATATCTGAAGAACAAGCTCATGTGTGCAAGTGAAATTGAAGTAGTGCTAAGGGAGAAGCTGGAAATGAATGAAGTTAAATTAAAGTCCTTCAAGAATGCATATGTGTTAATTGGACAATACCATGAGAAAAATAAGCCATGTGCAAATATTGCTATTGGTCTTGATTATGATGCCTTGAACAGCAAGATGAAAAATATAGGTGACAAATTGAAAGCAACAGAAAATGAAAATGTTCCAACAATCCTGAAAAAGGTTGATTCACCTATGTTCAAGGCATGTGAAGTTAACTTCAGTGAAGAAGAGTTAATTATCAAGCAAGAAATTGATGATGAAGATAATGAGAAGAAAGATGCAGAAGCAACTCAATCTTTCAAAACTGAAGAAAATCTCATGGATAATCAAGGTTCCAAGACACCTGTCAAGGAAACCAAAACTGAAGATGCAAGAAAGAAAAAGAAAAATAGAAATGGGAAAATAGGGATAAACAAAAAGCAATAATTTTGCTTATGTTGCAGATGCTCCAAGAAATAAATGTGAAAAATGTGGCTCTGTGAATCACCAAACTCACCTTTGTAAAAAGGTTATTAGCAAGCCAGCTGAAGGAGCCTGCAAATACAACAAGGCAGATGCAAATGATCCCTACTCATTCTATGACAAGTTTGATTGCATCCCTTGTAACTTGAAAATGATGAAAAGTTATCACAAACTAAGAGTAGACCTCAAGGAAACAAAAATTGGGTCCACAGCAGATAGGGAAAATGCACAACAGTCATTGAATTCTATTTAATCTGAAATAACTCATTCCACTTCTGCTAAATCAGTTAATAAGAAGAAAGTACCCAACATTGCTTGGGTTGCTAAACACACTTAAAACTCATTGTGTGTAGGGCAAAGTGAAGAAGGTCATATGGATCATTGACAGTGGGTGTTCCAGACATATGACATGTGATAAGGCCCTGCTATCACAGTTTGAGGAGAAGGCTGGCCCTTGGTGACCTTTGGAGACAATAACAAAGGATTCACAATGGGATATGGCAAGATTGTTTTAAAAAATGTTGTCATTGATGATGTAGCACTGGTAGCTGGTCTTAAAGTGAATCTTCTCAGTGTTAGCCAATTTGCAGACAAAGGTTTTGAAGTTTTATATAACAAAGAAGAATGCATTTTTATCAGTAAGAAAACTGGTGAAGTTGCTCAGAAAGGAGCAAGGAAAGGAAGCTTGTTTGTTGCAGACTTGGACTCAAAAAATAAGGATGGAATTTGTTGCTTCTACATCAAGGCATCAGAAGAACAAAGCAAACTATTTCATAAGAAGTTGTCTCACTTAAATTTTAAGGCAATTAACACCTTGGTCAAAAAGGAGCTAGTAAGAGACATGCCTAAACTGGAGTTTGCTCAAGTTGAAGTTTGTGAAGCTTGTCAGAGAGGAAAAATGAAATGATCAAGTCACAAGTCAAAAACTGTGAATTCTATAAGTACACCATTGCAACTTATTCACATGGACTTGTTTGGACCAGTAAATGTCTTATCTATTTCAAGAAATAAATATACACTTGTAATGGTGGATGATTTCTTAAGATACACTTGGGTAGAGTTCATGCACTCTAAAGATGAAACTTCACACATCATAATTAAGCACATAAAGAAGATAGAAAAACAGGCTGAAGATCATAATTGTGTAAAAAGATTGAGAAGTGATAATGGAACAGAATTCAGGGATGCAACATTGAGTGAATTCTGCAAAAACAAAGGCATTGTTCAAGAATTCTCATCATCTAGAACACCTCAACAAAATGGAGTAGTTGAAAGGAAGAACATAATATTAGTTGAAGCTGCTAGAACAATGCTGCAAGATGCCAAGTTACCAACAAGTTTCTGGGAAGAGGATGTTAACACTGCATGCCACACTCAAAACAGATATCTCTTTAACAAGGCTTATGGAAAATCACCTTACTCAATCATGTCTAAGATAAAGACTACTGTAAAGCATCTTCATGTGTTTGGAAGCAAGTGTTACATTTTGAAAAACAACTCTGAATATGTGGGAAAATTTGACTCAAAAGTTTTTGAAGCAATTTTTTTGGGAAATTCATTGGAGAGAACTGCCTTCAAGGTCTATGTGATAGATCAAAAGAAGTTTATGGAAAGCACAAATATGACTTTTGATGATGAAAAGTGTCCAGGCTTGGAATGCCTTGATGAAAATGTTGCTGAAGCCCTTGCATTTGAAAACCTCAACATTGATAGTGATTCTGATGGAGAAGAGGAAGTTGATGTACAAGAGATGATAAATGAAGAGACTACTGAACAGGAAAATCATGGGAATGGAAGCTCATCTCAAACACCTAAATTTGATAGCACAAACTCAGGGAAGAAAGAGAAGAAGGATCTAGCAGTCATACCAATAATGGAGAAAATGCTAAAGGCACAAGTCAACAAACTCATACTAGCAAGTGGGATAGGAGTCACACTAGAGAAGCAATTATTGGTGATCCTACTGCTGGTGTGAGGACTAGAAGTGCAACCGCTAATGAGTGCCTACATGCATGCTTTCTGTCTCAAATAGAACCCAAGAAAACTGAAGAAGCTCTAATGGATCCTGATTGGATATCTGCAATGCAAGAGGAGCTTAATCAGTTTAAAAGAAACAAAGTTTGGGAGTTAGTTCCTGCACTAAAGAATAGGAGCATTATTGGAACAAAATGGGTGTTCAGGAATAAGATGGATGAAAATGGTATAGTTACTAGAAACAAGGCAAGGTTGGTTGCAAAAGGCTACTCACAAGAAGAAGGAATTGATTATGATGAAAATTTTGCTCCAATTTCAAGTTTTGAAGCAATAAGAATTTTTCTAGCATTTGCTGAACATTCAAATTTTAAAGTGTATCAAATGGATGTCAAGAGTGCCTTCCTAAATGGTGAGTTAGAAGAAGAAGTTTATGTGCAACAGCCACCTGGCTTTGAAGATCCAGAATTTCCAAATTTTATGTATAAGTTACTCAAGGATCTATATGGACTAAAGCAGAAACTTAGAGCTTGGTATGATACATTGTCAGAATTCCTACTAAAACATGGTTTTACTAGAGGTACTATAGACAAGACTCTCATCTACAAGAAACATGGTGAAGATATGACACTAGTTCAGATCTATATGGATGATATCAACTTTGGTTCTACAAATGAAAAGCTTTTCCAAAGATTTTCTAAGCTTATGCAGAGTAAATATGAAATGAGTATGATGGGGGAATTAAGTTAATTTCTTGGACTACAAGTCAGTCAAAGAAGTGATGGAATCTTCATCAACAAACTAAGTATGTCAAGGACTTATTAAAAAAGTTTGGTATGGTTGATTGTTCACCTGAATCTACACCTATATCTACAGCAACAAAGTTGAATGAAGACAAAAAAGGCAAGAGTGTAGATATTTCAAGCTATAGAGAAATAACTGGATCATTACTTTACTTAACTGCAAGTAGACTAGACATCATGTTTGCAACATGTCTATGTGCAAGATTTCAAGCCAATCCAAAAGAATCATATTTGATGGCTATAAAGAGGATTTTCAGATATTTATAGGGGACTCCAAACTTGGGATTATGGTATCCTAAGGGGACTGGTTTGGAAGCTGTTGGCTATACAGATGCAGATTTTGCTGGATGCAGGGTGGACAGAAAGAGTACTAGTGGAAGCTGTCAATTTCTTGGTCAAAGACTTGTATCTGGTATAGCAGGAAACAACAATCTGTATCAACTTCTACAGCAAAGGCTGAATACATAGCTGCATGAAGTTGTTGTGCTCAAGTGCTTTGGATTAGAAATCATCTAATGGATTATGGCCTAGTGTTACACAAAGTTCCTATCATGTGTGACAATACTAGTGCTATATCTATAGTAGCTAATCCAGATAATTATTCTATAATAGAGCACATTGATGTAAGGTACCATTTTATTAGAGAACATGCTACAAATAGTACCATTGAGCTCATTTTTGTTCCAACATAAAAAGAATTAGCTGACATTTTTACTAAACCTTTGGATGAAGCAACTTTCACTAGACTTGTAGGTGAAATTGGAATGCTTAATTCTTCATCCTAAGGCGAGAACTCAGCTAATGTGTTGCAGCAGATTAATTTCTAATACATCAAAATTAATTTGATTTAATTGGAAATTAATGAAATATGAATTATAAATATTTCAAAAATCTCTGCATATTTATTTTTCAAAACAAAAAATTTAGCTTGGAATTTTTCAAATTCTAAGTAAACTGTTTAGTTGTAAATTTACATCCTTAATATGTAAAATTAACACAAGGCATAATTAAGTTGATCAAAAGTATATATAAAACTGAGTTCTCGATAAGTCTAACTGACTTATCAACACGTCATTTTAAGACTTCTCGATTAAGTTCTCGATAAGTCAATTCACTGACTTCTCTAGTAGTGTTAATTCACAGAGTTCTCTACAAGCATAATTTTTAGACTTATCAATAACTCAGGATTAAAATAATTTAAGTTAATAAATTATTTTGGTAAAATACTTTTGGCAAATTTATTCTAATTTTATTTTGAATTTATTCAAATAAAAGTTGGAATTAATTCAGTCCATTTTTGGACAAACTGGGTATTTATTTGACATCTCGATAAGTCAATTTTTAGTTCTCTATAAGAGTAATTTAAAATGACTTCTCGATATGTTTTTCATTTCTTAAAATGACTTCTCGATAGACTAATTCCAAACGTCTATTTTTGAGTTCTTGACAAGACATTTGCTTTTACTGTAAATACCCAGACATCTCGATACATATACATACTTACAACTTTCGAGATCTCAAGTGACCTAGCCTTTCAATCAAAAACCGTTTTCTGTCTCGTTTCCACTCCTTTCTCAAAAATATTTCTTACCCATTCACTCTCATCAATCAACAATGGCACACAATGTTGCAAGAGCTACTATTCCAGAGAAAGGAATAAATTACCTCGCTTTTACTGATGCTAACCAAGCTCCTATCAGTTTCAAGGGGTTTGTGAAACTTTTATCTGAATCTTATCTTGCAAGAGCTTTGACTGCTAACCCTATTTTGTATCTGGATGTTCTGCATGAATTTTGTACAATAACAGTAATGATGACTGATATGAATGATAAATCTCTCTCTATGGTGGTCACTTGAACAATTGGAGGCCAACAAATAGAGTTCAATGAACAAGATGTGAATAGAGCTTTGGGGCTGCCAACTGGAAATCTGGTGGAGGTGCCAACTCCTGATGAACTGACTGAGTTTCTGGATTTCATCAATTATGGTGGTAGAATCAACTTGTAAAGCTTGAACATGACCAATTTAAGGAAGGAGTGGTCCTTTGTCTTTGATTTTGTGGTGAGGGCCTTCACATGCAGGAAAACAGGGTATGACAACATTTCAAGTATGGTGCGGAAGCTGGTGTACTCAATAGCCCATAACAGACACTTGAATGTTGATCTATTGATCCTGGAAGAACTTGCAACCAGGCTGACAATGCCCCTGTCTGCTAGATGTAAGGAAATTTCCTTTCCTAGATTTATTATGTCCACTTTAAATCATAAATTAGCAGACATACATTTGTTGAATGGTATAGATAGCACTAAAATAGGCAATTGTAAGTAAGTGTCCCAAATTATATTTGGTTCACTTACTACAAAGAACAAGGTAAATATAAGTCTGAAACTCACTCCATTCATGTTGGAGAGGTTTAGGACTTACCCTTACCCAATTCCTGACATGAGATCAAATATACAATCTAGCAAAGCTATGATTCCTGAACCTGTGGAAGTACAAATGCAAGATCACCCACAGGGATCTTCCCAAGCTGAAACCATTTCTTCAAAACCCTTAGTAGCTAGGAAACCAACCACCTCATCTTCTCAAAAGGATGAGGTGAGTAAAAGAAAGAGAAATAAGGTAACCTTAACAGTTATAACTGAGAGTGGTGAGGATCAAACTGAAGCTGAGTCACCCTTGGTCAAAAGATCAAAGAAGAGTAAGAAATCTGAGTTGACCACTCAAGCCACCTCTATATCCTCCCAATAGGATGCAGTTGTAAAAATGGGGACTAAACAGACTCTAGATACATCCTCTCAACAGGGTGTGTCTATTGAAAAGAGCATTCACCCCAATGCACCTTGTACAGAGTCTGCACAGCCTGCACCTAAAGCAATTCAAGTGTATGGTAGGAGGAATAAGGATGGCACACACAGTGAGGGCACATATTTTGAAGCTGCCTCATCCATTAAGGGGGAGCTGCCAACACTCACATCTGAGCAACAATCTCTAATATCTCAAATTTCTTCTCTACCAACAGCACCTGAATCCAATTCTCAAGTGTAAGCTAAATCAAGTGACTTGGTTCAAGAAACCTTGCTCACCACCCAGACACTTTAATCAGATGGTGAGAGGCTAATAGCTGGGGTAGACCTTGATGACATCATCAAAATCATGGGGGATTCATCAGTTTTTACTGAAGACCACATGGAGATACTAAATGCACGTTCATGTGCAAATCAGTCTTCACAGACTGTAAGGTTTGAAGGTAGTACTCCTGAGGGGGAGCTATCTAAATCATCTCCAATTCAATTAGAGGTTTCTCATGTAGGAACAACTCCCCTCAAAACCCTAGCAGAGATTGCCTTGGCAGTAGACGCTAGGAGTACAATTGCCAATGATCCTGCTATAGGGGAGGCATGTTTATCACATTCAAGTGACAGTGCTTTGCAAGAAGTACACGGGTTTGAGACTGGTGCACATGACAGTAACCCAGTCAAATCTCCTCCAATTCAATTGGAGGTTCCCACTTTATGTGAGGAACAACAACTTGTCAAAACCATAGAGAAATCTGTGAGTAAAACTGTGACTTCAGTCACAAATGGTTCTGATTTACAACCCTCCACATCTCAATCACACCTCATCTCTCAATGGCTCTAGGACACTAAAAATCAACCGTCTATAATTGAAGATCTTAGGGTTGATCAACTTTGTGGCCTTACTCAAATATCCCAACAACTTCTCACATCAAACATGTCCAACCAGGACTACCAAACAATCATGCTCACCTACCAGGTTGATGTTGAAGAAAATCAAGCAAAGATTGTTGATGAAGCTGGCCAGGATGCCAACTGTGATGCTTGGCTGGATAAGGACTTCACCATTGAAATGGATGTTGTGTTGACCAAGTTCAGGGAAGAGTACATAACAATTCTGGGAAGCAATGCCAGATCTCTCACTCCACAAGAAGTGTATGATGCCATCAATGAGGTCTACAAAGCTCAAATCAAAGCTTTCCACAACTTTGGAAAAGCACTACAAATAACATTGAATGGACATCAGGATAAAGTCATGAAGATGGTCAGGGAGAAGATGGACCAAATCATCCCCTCTCAAACTGAGATAAAAAACAAATTCAAAATCTTCTCAGAACAAATGTCAAGGTATGATCTCAGTGGGATTGATAAAAGTGTAAATCAACTAAAAGAATCATTTGTAGCCTTGCACAAAGTAGTTCAAGATCACATCTCTAAATCTAATGACACAAGGTTGAAGTTGGATCAAATGCACACTGCAAGATACACTCCTTCTCCTTTGGTCATGGATGAAATTCAGAAATTTATGCAAGCTACCTTTGGACAATATACTGCTCTCTCTACTACAAGCTCCTCTTCACAAGACACTTAAGACCTCAAGACTCAAGTAGCTTCTCTGGAAACCTCCAATACATCTCTCAACACTCAGGTTCAGGCTTTGACTTCTCTAGTCAAAAATTAACAAACAGACATAAAGACCCTGGTGGACTCTCAGAAGCACCTTCAAATGCAAAGCTTTGTTACTTTGGGAGCCATCATGGGAAAGCTCAACATCCATCTACCATCACTTCCTGAACAGATTAGGCCTGAAATTCCTACTCCCCTTCTCATGCCTACCAACAAGACTAAGGGGGAGATAAAGGCTAGGCTAGCAAAATCAAGATCATCTACTAAACATATCCAAGGTGCTGAAAAGAGCTTAGTTCAAGAAGTAGATATTGGTATGGAGAGGTTCATTAGGGATGCTGAAGGACCAAGTCTGAGCAGGGAATTTGATGAATTGCTCAAGGATCTAAGGGATTCTCTCAACAATAATCACTTAACATACAAAAAGGCCTTGGACAAGACAATAAATTCATTAAGGGTGATTTTTGGTGACTAAAGACAACTTTCAGGAGAAGAGAATAGTGGTCAATATAAATGACTATGGGGTAGATAGGTGTATGCAGATGTCCCTCAATTATCTTATCTCAAGGAGGGCATCTAAGTTGGATATTCTGATAAACAAAGTCATAGTTGTGATGTGGCGCCCCAAAATCTGGGGTCAGGAATCTCGGAGGCCATGCCATCTAAACTACTACAACCACATACCTCATACTATAATATATAAATACTCACACTTTACGACCCCACACTTATCACACACATACACACACTTACAGGTTATTGCCTTGGAAACGAACCATTCATAGTTAGAGTAATTCAACCATAAAGTGATAATTATTACAACCCAAAGGTAGTTAAGTCTTATCGGGGAGTAACCTTTAAGTAAGGCTAGTCCGTCGGTAAAATATACGTTTCTTGTTTATTACCTTACATAAGTCATACATATAAATAAGTCGAACTAAAAACAACTGAAAACCAATCCAGCTTATTCGGACTACCTGTGGTACATCACCAAACAATCTACGGAACAGCTCGCCATTTCCTACCCGTTTCCTGGCTGTGGTTCTCATGGTAAGTATCTTGATTTACTGTTGTATTGTGTCAATTTAAGAAAACAAGTGTGAGCTATAATGCCCAGCATAATAATGTACAGTATGAAAATAACTGTATGATAACTTATGTAAAACATCATATATGATAATTATGTTTTATTCGAATTTAGTTTCTCCTTTGGTGACACACATCTTCTTATAAAAACAATTCTTTAGTGGATTTTATTATCCTACGAATATCTTAATAGTAAACCCAGCACCTAGGCTTGGGTTACGGTATTGCATCACAATTCCAATTGGAAGAATAGGACATTCATTGGAGCCACCGCATATGATGATCAGTCCTACTGCGATAAAGTAACCTTTGTACTAGTAGAAGGACGACACCATCGTATCCCGGTTATCACCCTTGCCACATACGGGCTATGTGTCCTCATTTCGGGTATACACACACTTCGCAGGTCAGTAGGTACAGGTTGTACCGCCTCCTACGGTACCATTAGTCTATCAAATACATGAAGTACTTGAATCCTACCCTCCCTTCTCCTTTAGGAGATCCTATCATATCCTGAGAACTCGAATCACATCGCAGTTCCCCCAAGCGTTTTGCTTGTTGATAGGTATAGCTTTACTTTATATATATATATGTACTTCCGAAAGTTTCGGAGAAAGTACTAGGGATGTGAGTTGACCGTTGTCAATAGATAATTAAATAAGGGGGGAAGTTTCTCTTTGAAACTATATTAAAAAATAAGTCGAGATAATATTCTCCGACGATCTGAAATTATTCGAATGATTTTCCGAAAATCAGAAGGTATTTTAAATCAGGTCTTATGATTTTTAAATCATAAATAAACCCTTTAATGAATAATAATTAAATAAATTATAATCGATAAATAATTAAACCTCGAATGAGTTTACTCTTTAAAAGAATATTTAAAATAATATTCCTCAACTAGTTTATGTCTACGCAATTAATAATCTTTAATGTTTAATCGGGTTTGAAATAAATAATCGTTGGAGTATACTTCTCCCATAATAAATGAATAGGTATATAATATTTATTACTCGAACAATAAAATATAGTTGAGGGAATATGATCGTTGGGAAATCATTTTAATAAAAGTTCGAGGTATTTTAATGTTTCGTAAGTGGACGTTGAGTCCCTTTAAAACGTACTATTATGGACTTGTAATCGTCCTATAATATCACCGGAATGATTCCCGGGTTTTCATCTTAAAATCCCGACCGACTATCGGTCTTATAATCATACGTCACGCTTAAAACAAAATTAAATATTTTACGACATATACTTATCGTACAACATCACTACATTATGTGAAAAGTTCAATTATTACGTATCATGGCAAGCATGGTATTTATGCAATGATAATAAAATAATCCTTTCAAAACACAACAGTAAATGGAGTTGGGTTCGTAAACATGCCTGGGTATCTCGAGGTGGAGGATGCTCTAGGTTCCGCTCGGAAATCTATAATCATAAACACAATTCGTTTTGTTAGGTCCCGTTCTAATTTACGGCAACTCGCACTCATACGCTACTTATTATGCACCCTCTCAACTTATATTACCCTTATTATTCCTTTAAGTCCTTATTCACATCATGGTCGCTTCATTTTTCGAAGTATCTTAGGTTCATTTTCATTTTTGTCGTCGGCTCCGCTTATGGATTCTACGGTTTCTAATCTCGCGATCTCGGCTCCGATATTTTTATAAAATTTAAAATCATTATCTCCACTTGAAATTTTTATGGAAATTAGGAAACTCAAAATACTACTCTCTTTAAAAATTTAATGATTTATGAACATTCTTAAGTTGATCCTTTATATTTTCAAAGTTCGTAATTCGTAGCAGTTTTTGTCGCGTAAATCACTTTTAATAAAACGGCCATAACTTTTGATTCGTAAATCGGAATCAAGCGATTCAAGCGCCTAAACGATCCTTATAAAGTTTTCTATCATAATAAAGGGTTATTTTTCAAGAAACTATAGTTTAAATCTTCGGGACTTTCTGCAGAAACTGAAAGTTACGTTTTGTTCGTTTTAACGGGATTACGTTTATGATCGGAGTTTTGTTTACGCCTTAAATCTTTATACTACTACCAAAAATCACCATATCATCATCAAAACACTAATTCCTCTCAATAACATCATGTTCTTGAGGCAACAACAATCAACTTAAAATCTACTTAACTAAACATCAAGATTTCAACCATATCACCTCTAAAACTAGGTTTATAAGTACATACTAAAAGGATCTCTAAATTGAATCTTAAATAAAGTTGGGTCAAAGATTTTTACCTTTCTTGAAAGCTTGAGATGTGTTCTTGAGGATGGTGGAGTCTTTGGAGTGCTTGGTATGATGTTTGGAACCTAAAACCACCATTGAAATCAAGAAACCAAAGAATAGTTACTATTCATACTATTCACTAGCAACTTTCTTGATTTTATTTCACCCATCAAACCTTGATAAAAAGAGATCAAAGAATTATCTTACCTTATTTTGGTTGTTAGGAAGCTTGAGAATTAATGAGAGGATTTAACCATGGCTAGAACTTGAAGAATTGAATTTGATTTCCTTGGTGAAGAAGAAGAAGCCGAATGCAAACAATGAAGAAGAGGGAGAGAGTTTTATGCTTGCTTCCTTGGTTGCTTCTAGGAAATGGGATTGGTAATATCTTATATTTATTTGATATTCTCCTAGTCTAGGAACCTAGGTTTATTCTTGTTGCCAAATCCACGGACAAATCTAAGTAGCTTCCTAATCTACAAGCTAAGCTACTTGTTTTAGCTTCCTTGACACACTATTTGATTAGCCTTGGTTGATCATCCTATATCTAGCTCACTATTTGATAAAGTAACCATGGTTACTTTCTTACCATGGTTAGTTAGTGCGTTACGTTTATTTAATCTTTTACGCGTTCGCTCGGTCGCTTAAACATTTTCGTAATACTTACTCGTAAATGGTTCGCGACGTAATTCATTTCGTATTTATTCTTTATGTTTTGAATTATCATGCTTGGATATAAATCCGTAGGGTTTTAATCTTGTAATTATATTATGATTCCCGTAATCCTCAATGAGTCGTAAATATGGTCGTTTTTTAAAGTTCGTTTTATTTTAAAGTAATAGCATTTATATACACTCATTTGGTACGTATAATCATAATATCAACTCCGAAACTCATTTTCTCATGCACTACATAGTGTGGGCTCAAAAGTTTTTCCCATCCGTCAGGGTTACTATTCATTAAACTTTTTACAAGGTCTCAAAAATTCGAGTTATTACAATCTTCCCCTCTAACAAGGATTCCGTCCCAGAATCATTTAGAAAATAAGTAGGGATATTCATTCCTCATTGGGTCTTTAAGTTCCCAAGTTGACTCTTCAACATTTTGATTTCTCCATAAGATTCTAACCAGCTTAATGGTCTTGTTCCTCAGAACTTGTTCTTTTTGGTCCATTATCCTTACTGATTGTTCAATGTAGGTCAGGTCTGGTTGTAAATCTACCTGCTCATATTTTATTACATGTCATGCATCTGCATGGTACTTCCTTAACATGGACACGTGGAACACGTTGTGCACTTATTACAAATTAGGAGGCAAGGCGAGCTCATAAGCTAGAGGTCCTATTCTCCTCAAAATTTCAAAGTGTCCTATGAATCTAGGACTCAGCTTCCCTTTCTTCCCAAATCTCATCACTCCTTTCCACGGATATACCTTCAATAGCACAGAATCTCCTACTTCATATTCCCTGGTCTGTTAGACTAACTCGGGTCCTAATATCTTGTGTTCTCCAACTTCATCCCAACATAGGGGAGAGCGACATCTCCGTCCATAAAGAGCTTCATACGGAGGCATTCCTATGCTAGCGTGATAGCTATTATTGTAAGTAAATTCGATCAGGGGTAAGTGGTCATCCCAATTTCCTTTGAAATCAATGGCACATACTCGTAGCATATCTTTTAGGGTCTGAATAGACCTTTCGCTTTGCCCATCAGTCTGGGGGTGGTAAGCGGTACTCATGTTTAATCTGGTGCCTACGCATTCCTGGTAGTTTCTCCAAAATCGGGAATTAAACCTTGGGTCTCTATCTGATACTATGGCTACAAGAACGCCGTATCTCACTACAATTTTCTTCAAGTAAATATCCACCAACCTGTCTACGGTGTACCTTTCGTTGATTGGTAGAAAGTGTGCGGACTTGGTCAATCTATCTATGATACCCCATATGGCGTCATGATTGGTCTTTGTCCTTGGTGAGCCTGTCACAAAGTCCATGGCTATATGCTCCCATTTCCATTCCAGAATTTCCAGGGTCCTTAATAGTCCACTAGGTCGCTGATGTTCCGCCTTCACTCTCTGGCATGTCAAGCACTTGCTGACCCACTCTGCTACTTCTCTCTTCATGTTAGGCCACCAATAATATTCCTTAAGGTCACGGTACATTTTCGTACTTCCTGGGTGGATTGAATATCTGGAGTTGTGCCCTTCATGTAGCAGCTCATCCTTTAACTCTTTCACATTTGGAATCCAAATTCGGGACGCATACCTCATGATCCCTTTCTCGTCCTTCTCGCATCTCACTTCTTCACCGGTCAATGTTCTCTTTCTTCATCCGTCTTCTTTTCCTGACATACTCGTATCATTTTAGTCAGTTCCGGCACTAGCTTAATCTCAAATAATCCTTCTGTTCCTTTAACGGTCATTCTCACGTCAATTTCCATCTTCTCGAATTCTTTAATTAGCTCCTCCGATGTCATTATCATCTTGAGTCTTTCCTTCCTACTAAGGGCGTCAGCCACCACATTGGCTTTACCCGGGTGATACAAAATTTCATAGTCGTAGTCCTTTATCAACTCTAACCATCTCCTCTGTCTCATGTTCAGTTCCTTCTGAGTGAAAATATATTTGAGGCTTTTATGGTCTGTGTAGATCTCGCATTTCTCACCGTATAGGTAGTGTCTCCAAATTTTTAGGGCAAACACTATGGCTGCTATTTCTAGATCATGCGTCGGGTATCTGCTCTCATACTCCTTCAATTATTGAGAGGCATACGCTATAACTTTATCGTGCTGCATCAGTACACATCCTAATCCTTTAAGCGATGCGTCGCTGTATATCACAAATTCTCCCTTTCCATCGGGAAGAGCGAGCACTGGTGTTGACACCAGCCTCCTTTTCAGTTCCTGAAAGGTTTCCTCACATTTCTCCATCCATACAAACTTTTATGTCTTCCAGGTAAGTCTAGTTAGTGGACCAGCTATCTTAGCAAAGTCTTGCATGAATCTTCGGTAATATCCTGCTAAACCCACAAAACTCCTAACCTCTATTGGGGTAGTTGGTCTTTCCCAGTTGGATACCGCCTCTATTTTGGCAGGGTCAACTAAAACTCCTTTGCTACTCACCACATGTCCTAAAAATTGAACTTCTCTTAACCAAAACTCGCACTTCGAGAACTTGGCATACAATTTCTCGTTCCTCAAGATTTCCAAGACTATCCTCAAATGTTCAGCATGTTCTTGCTCTGTCTCTGAGTAGATCAGAATATCATCTATAAAAACTATCATGCATATATCTATGTACTTTTTGAACACTCTGTTCATCAAATCCATAAAGGCTGCGGGTGCATTGGTTAGCCCAAATGACATGACTAAGAACTCATAGTGCCCATACATAGTGCGAAAATCATTCTTCGGTATATCCTCAGGTTTGATTTTTTTTAATTGGTGATATCCTGTTCTCAAATCTATTTGGAAAAATGTACAGCTCCCTTGAGTTGGTCAAATAGGTCATCAATCCTGGGGAAAGGATACATATTCTTAATAGTCAGCTTATTCAATTCTCGATAGTCTATGCATAATCTCATACTGCCGTCCTTTTTCTTTACGAATAGTACTGGCGCTCCCCATGGCGACACACTGGGTCTTATCATTCCATTATCTAATAACTCTTGCAGTTGAGAAGCTAGTTCCTTCATCTCAACTAGGGCTAGCCTATATGGGGCCTTGGATACTGGTGTCGTTCCTGGTGCTAATTCTATAGCGAATTCTATTTCCCTGTCAGGTGGCAACCCTGGTAAATTCTCTGGAAACACATCCTTAAATTCGTTCACTACGGATATGTCCTGTATATTAGGGACTCGCTTCTTGGTATCTACCACATAAGCCAAATAGGCCTCGTTACCCTTCCTTAATAACCTCTTTGCCTATAGCATGGTCAGAAATTTCTGGTTCTGTCGTTGACCTCTAAGCACTACTTCTTTTCCATTTTGCACTCTTATCTTTACCCTCTTCTATTCACAATCTATTTGTGCTCCATTACTGGATAACCAATCCATTCCTAAGATTACATCAAATTCTCCTAACGCAAATGGGATTAGGTCAACCTCGAAGACCTTCCCTTCTAATTTTAACTTGCACTTAGGGTGTACTTGATTCACAGGAGTTATTTCTTTGTTTGTTATTTCCACTTGTATTACCTCGCGTAAGGGTACGGTGTTAAGTTTTAACTTTTTAGCAAAATCTTGAGATATAAATGACTTGGTTGCTCCAAAATCAAATAGGATATTTGCATGCTCGGAATTTAAAAAAAGGGTACATGCTATCACGTCAGTGTTTCGGAAAGCATCCTGAACAGTCATGTTGAAGGTCCTAGCAGCTAGGGGTCGGTTGGATGCAACTCTGCTCATCCCTGAGGCTGGGGGCTTCAAGGTCAAGAAATCCTTCCTCATATGCCCTACTTTCCCACATTGGAAACATGTCTTGATGTATTGGGGACAGTTGTTAGCAAGGTGTCCGGCTTGGTCGCACCTGTAACATTTCAGAGGGGCTCTTGCCTGGGTGTACATCCCAAGGTGTCTTTTCCTACATGTCTGATATTCTGGTATTGGGGTACGGGGTTGGCTATGAAATGTTGCCCTAGATTGTCCGTCGCCCTGGCCAACACTTTCACTTGGGGCTCTTCTGAATCCGGGGCCTCGCACAGGTTGGGACACCACTCCCCTGATGAACCTACTTAGAAGGCTCCTGTTCCCGGTTCCTATTCCTTGGCTTCCTATCTTCCTCTTCCTATTTTCCTTTTCCTTCACACTCTGCTCACTGCCAGCTTCAACAATCGAGGCTTTTTGCACTAAGGTGGTATAGTCTGTCAGCTCTAACATCGCCACTCGGTTTTGGATCCACTGTTTCAGACCAAGCTGAAACCTTCGCACTTTCTTTTCTTCGGTATTCACAAACTCAGGCACAAATCTTGACAACTCAGTAAACTTGGCTTCATATTCTGCCACAGTCATCTTATCCTGTTTCAACTCCAGAAACTTAATCTCCATCTGGGTTTCCATAAACCTAGAGAAATACTTGTCTAAGAACAGTCGGGTAAATCTATCCCATGGGATCACAGCATCAGTCTCTAGGTTTCATTTGGACTCCCACCAGTAGTTAGCTTCTCCTTTCAGCATGTAAGAAGCGAAAATGGTCTTGTGTCGTTCCTCTACACCTAGTATTTCAAAGGACTTTTCTATCTCCTTGAGCCAGGCCCGTGCTTCAACGGGGTCGGCAGATCCTAGAAACTCTGGGGGTTTGAGAGATTTGAAGGCCCTAAAGGCAGTGGCTGCAGTCCGTTGGGCAGCATGTGGTTGTGGTGGAATAGGCTGTTGGTTCAGATTTGCTCTTAACAGTTCCATAAATTCATTCATGGGGTTCCCTCCCTGATGGGTATCCTCAGCCTCTTCTTCTACATATTCTTCCTCATCATATTCATTATAGTCTAAGTCCTCTTCACTTTCTTCATTTACTACTGGGTCAGGTTCATTCCGTTGTTGGTTAACAAATTCTGCGGGTTGTGCCCTGGTTCCTCTTCTACGGGATGGCATTGTTCTGATAATGAAGATTCATCAATATAGTTGCAATATTTTATAATTGGATTAATTTATTCATATGTAAGCATGTCATCTATTATCTAGCATGTTTTTTTTATAAGTGCAATAATATGATATCAATTTCTTAATAACTGCTAGATATATATTTCATAAGGCCTCCCACTTATATCTGGGGGCCAAAATAACTAGCTGAGTTCATACATGCCTGATTATAATACATCACTACTTGTCCTGAATACTGAAATACAAATACATAAGACATGTACCCTGAAGGGCTAGGAACGCTATCTACTACTAGCTATCCTATCAAAATTTTTGACAAGTCACCCAGCCTTCTTTAAGGTCCATATCTAGTCACTAGTCCCTCATTCATTATCACTGCGCGTGAGGTCACGCACCCTCCTCATCGCTCCTGCCAACATCAAATCTGCATCAACTACTGGGATGTATCCTCTAATCGCTGTCATCCTCATCTGAACCCGGGTATGGAGCTCAATCCCATCAATCTCTCTGCGGGATATGGCTGGGGAAACAGCTCTGAAGTCCCCTGGGTATCCTGGCTGATGGCTCTCTCAGCTGTCAGTGCCTGGCATAACTCCACAATGCGGGCAGATGCCGCAGTGATCTCAGCATTAAGCTGAGCCACCATCCAGTCGTGTACAGCTACATGTATGGTCGCCGGGGGTGGTAGAGGTGAGTCTGGGTCACTAGAGGATATGTCATAAGCCTCGTAGACCTGTGCATATATCCCATCCTCGTCATCATCAGCATAGGGCATAGGGCTCTGAATCCCTGGGGGTGGGTTAGGAGAGCGAATGGTCAGGTGAGGGTACATCTCTACATCCCTCCAGCCTACGCCATCTCCCTGGGTCATCTCAATGTCATCAGCTATGGGGACTGGAAGGTCGGTCTCCTCCTCCGGGACATCCTCAGTAGGGTCATCGTCTGAGTCATCACTGGGTAGGTCCTCTGACTCGGGAGTAGGATCACGCTCAGGAACCATAACATCGTCAACAGGGTCAACCTCCCTCATAGGCTTCACTGGTACCTGACACAATAGGCAAGGTGTTACTAACTTAGAGTCAGAATTCCCTTGAGGGTAAAAACAGTCAAGACTACCCGTGTAGCCCGACGACGAACTCGACTTGAGCTATAATTGATTATTTTATTATTCCTATGTCTACGTAATTTATATCCTATCGTTTCCAAGATTTGATAATCTAAGGTTCTGATACCATTTCTTTGGCGCCCCAAAATCCGGGGTCAGGAATCTCGGAGGCCACGCCATCTAAACTACTACAACCATATACCTTACACTATAATATATAAATACTCACACTTTATGACCCCACACTTATCACACACACACACACTTACAGGTTATTGTCTTGGAAACGAACCATTCATAGCTAGAGTAATTCAACCATAAAGTGATAATTATTACAACCCAAAGGTAGTTAAGTCTTACCGGGGAGTAACCTTTAAGTAAGGCTAGTCCGTCGGTCAAATATACGTTTCTTGTTTATTACCTTACATAAGTCATACTTATAAATAAGCCGAACTAAAAACAACTGAAAACCAATCCAGCTTATTCGGACTACCTGTGGTACAACAGCAAACAATCTACAGAACAGCTGGCCATTTCCTACCCGTTTCCTGGTTGTGGTTCTCATCGTACGCATCTTGATTCACTGTTGTGTTGTGTCAATTTAAGAAAACAAGTGTGAGCTATAATGCCCAGCATAATAATGTATAGTATGAAAATGACTGTATGATAACTTACGTAAACATCATATATGATAATTATGTTTTATTCGAATTTAGTTTGTCCTTGGTGACACACACCTTCTTATAAAAACAATTCTTTAGTGGATTTTATTATCCTGCGTATCCCATAATAGTAAACCCAGCACCTAGGCTTGGGTTACGGTATTGCATCACAATTCCAATTAGAAAAATAGAACATTCGTTGGAGCCACCGCATACTATGATCAGTCGTACTGCGATAAAGTAACCTTTTCTACTAGTAGTAGGACGACACCTTCGTATCCCGGTTATCACCCTTTCCGCATACCGGCTATTTGTCCTCATTTCGGGTATACACACACTTCGCAGGTCCTTAGGTGCAGGTTGTACCGTCTCCTACGGTACCAGTAGTCTATCCAATACACGAAGTACTTGTATCCTACTCCTCCCTTGTCCTTTAGGAGATCCTATCCTATCTCGAGAACTAGAATCACATCGCAGTTCCCCCAATAGTTTTTCTTGTTGATAGGTATAGCTTTACTTCATATATATATATGTACTTCCGAAAGTTTTAGAGGAAGTACTAGGGATGTGAGTTGACCGTGGTCAACAGATAATTAAATAAAGGGGGAAGTTTCTCTTTGAAACTATATTCAAAAATAAGTCGAGATAATATTCTCCGACGATCTGAAATTGTTCAAATGATTTTCCGAAAATCAGAAGGTATTTTAAATCAGGTCTTATGATTTTTAAATTATAAATAAACCCTTTAATGAATAATAATGAATTAAATGAGAATCGATAAATAATTAAACCTCGAATGAGTTTACTCTTTAAAAGAATATTTAAAATAATATTCCTCAACTAGTTTATGTCTACGCAATTAATAATATTTAATGTTTAATCGGGTTTAAAATAAATAATCGTTGGAGTATACTTCTCCCATAATAAAGGAATAGGTATATAATATTTATTACTCAAACAATAAAATATAGTTGAGGGAATATGATCGTTGGGAAATCATTTTAATAAAAGTTTGAGGTATTTTAATGTTTCATAAGTGGACGTTGAGTCCCTTTAAAACGTACTATTATGGACTTGTAATCGTCCTATAATATCACCAGAATGATTCCCGGGTTTTCATCTTAAAATCCCGACCGACTCTCGGTCTTATAATCATACGTCACGCTTAAAATAAAATTAAATATTTTACGACATATACTTATCGTACAACATCACTACATTATGTGAAAAGTTCAATTATTACGTATCATGGCAAGCATGGTATTTATGCAATGATAATAAAACAATCCTTTTACAACACAACAGTAAATAGAGTTGGGTTCATAAACTTGCCTGGGTATCTCGAGGTGGAGGATGCTCTAGGTTCCGCTCAGAAATCTATAATCATAAACACAATTCGTTTTGTTAGGTCCCGTTCTAATTTACTACGACTCGCACTCATGCGCTACTTATTATGCACCCTCTCAACTTATATTACCCTTATTATTCCTTTAAGTCCTTATTCACATCATGGTCGCTTCATTTTTCTAAGTATCTTAGGTTCATTTTCATTTTCGTCGTCGGCTCCGCTTATGGATTCTACGGTTTCTAATCGCGCGGTCTCGGCTCCGATATTTTTATAAAATTGAAAATCATTATCTCCACTTGAAATTTTTATGGCCATTAGGAAACTCAAAATACTACTCTCTGTAAAAATTTCATGACTTATGAATATTCTTAAGTTGATCCTTTATATTTTCAAAGTTCGTAATTCATAGCAGTTTTTTGTCTCGTAAATCACTTTTAATAAAACGGCCATAACTTTTTATCCGTAAATCAGAATCAAGCGATTCAAGCGCCTAAACGATCCTTATAAAATTTTCTATCATAATCAAGGATTATTTTTCAAGAAACTACAGTTTAAATCTTTGGGACTTTCTGCAGAAACTTAAAGTTATGTTTTGTTCGTTTTAACGGGATTACGTTTATGATCGGAGTTTTGTTTACGCCTTCAATCTTTATACTACTACCAACAATTACCATACCATCATCAACACACTAAATCCTCTCAATAACATCATGTTCTTGACGCAACAACAATCAACCTTAAATCTACTTAACTAAACATCAAGATTTCAACCATATCACCTCTAAAGCTAGGTTTATAACTACATACTAAAACGATCTTGAAATTGTATCTTAAATAAAGTTGGGTCAAAGATTTTTACCTTTCTTGAAAGCTTGAGATGTGTTCTTGAGGATGGTGGAGTCTTGGGAGTGCTTGGTATGATTTTTGGAACCTAAAACCACCAGTGAAATCAAGAAACCAAAGAAGAGTTACTATTCATACTATTCACTAGCAACTTTCTTGATTTTATTTCACCCATCAAACCTTGATAAAAAGAGATAAAAGAATTATATTACCTTATTTTGGTTGTTAGGAAGCTTGAGAATTAATGGGAGGATTTAACCATGGCTAGAACTTGAAGAATTGAATTTGATTTCCTTGGTGAAGAAGAAGAAGCCGAATGGAAATAATGAAGAAAGGGGTAGAGTTTTATGCTTGCTTTCTTGGTTGCTTCTAGGAAATGGGATTGGTGATATCTTATATTGATTTTATATTCTCCTAGTATAGAATCCTAGGTTTATTCTTGTTGCCAAATCCAGGGACAAATCTAAGTAGCTTCCTAGTCTACAAGTTAAGCTACTTGTTTTAGCTTCCTTAGCACACTATTTGATTAGCCTTGGTTGATCATCCTATATCTAGCTCACTATTTGATAAAGTAACCATGGTTACTTTCTTACCATGTTTAGTTAGTGTGTTACGTTTATTTAATCATTTCCGCGTTCGCTCGGTCGCTTAAACGATTTCGTAATACTTACTCGTAAATGGTTCGCGACGTAATTCCTTTCGTATTTATTCCTTATTTTTTGAATTATCATACTTGGATATAAATCCGTAGGGTTTTAATCTTGTAATTATATTGTGATTCTCGTAATCCTCGATGAGTCGTAAATATGGTCGTTTTTCAAAGTTCGTTTTCTTCGAAAACTAATAGCGTTTACATACACTCATTTGGTACGTATAATCATAATATCAACTCCTAAACTCATTTTCTCATGCACTACATAGTGTGGGCTCAAAAGTTTTTTCTCCCGTCCGTCAGGGTTACTATTCATTAAACTTTTTACAAGGTCTCAAAAATTCGAGTTATTACAGTCTTCCCCTCTAACAAGGATTCCGTCCCGGAATCAATTAGAAAATAAGTAGGGATATTTATTCCTCATTGCGTCTTCAAGTTCCCAAGTTGACTCTTCGACATTTTGATTTCTCCATAAGATTCTAACCAGCTTCACGGTCTTGTTCCTCAGCACTTTTTCTTTTTGGTCCATTATCATTACTGATTGTTCGATGTAGGTCAGGTCTGGTTATAAATCTACCTGCTAGTATTTTATTATATGTCGTGCATCTGCATGGTACTTCTTTAACATGGACACGTGGAACACGTTGTGCACTTGTTGCAAATTAGGAGGCAAGGCGAGCTCATAAGCTAGAGGTCCTATTCTCCTCAAAATTTCAAAGGGTCCTATAAATCTAGGACTCAGCTTCCCTTTCTTCCCAAATCTCATCACTCCTTTCCACGGAGATACCTTCAATATCATAGAATCTCCTACTTCATATTCCCTGGTCTGTTGGACTAACTCTGGTCCTAATATCTTATGTTCTCCAACTTCATCCCAACATAGGGGAGAGCGACATCTCCGTCCATAAAGAGCTTTATACGGAGGCATTCATATGCTAGCGTGATAGCTATTGTTGTAAGCAAATTCGATCAGGGGTAAGTGGTCATCCCAATTTCCTTTGAAATCAATGGCACATACTTGTAGCATATCTTCTAGGGTCTGAATAGTCCTTTCACTTTTCCCATCAGTCTGGGGGTGGTAAGCGGTACTCATGTTTAATCTGGTGTCGACGCATTCCTGGAAGCTTCTCTAAAATCGGGAATTAAACCTTGGGTCTCTATCTGACACTATGGCTACGGGAACGCCGTGTCTCACTACAATTTCCTTCAAGTAAATATCCACCAACCTGTCTACGGTGTACCTTTCGTTAATTGGTTGGAAGTGTGCGGACTTGGTCAATCTATCTATGATAACTCATATGGCGTCGTGATTGGTCTTTGTCCTTGGTAGGCCTGTCACAAAGTCCATGGCTATATGCTTCCATTTCCATTCGCTGATGTTCCACCTTCACTCTCTGGCATATCAAGCACTTGCTGACCCACTCTGCTACTTCTATCTTCATTTTAGGCCACCAATAATATTTCTTAAGGTCACGATACATTTTCGTACTTCCTGGGTGGATTGAAAATCTGGAGCTGTGTCCTTCGTGCAGCAGCTCATCCTTTAACTCTTGAACATTTGAAATCCAAATTCGGGACGCATACCTCATGATCCCTTTCTCGTCCTTCTCGCATCTCACTTCTTCACCGGTCAATGTTTTTCTTTCTTCATCCGCCTTCTTTTCCTGACATACTCGTATCTTTTCACCGGTCTGGATCTCTTTCCAAGCTTTCTGTTGTTTTCTTCTATCTGATTCTGAGAGATTTAGCTTTTCCTGCATCTCCAAAAGAGTCTCATTGCTAGAGATGCTCAATTAGTCTTCTAATCTGAAAAATCTTCTAACTCCTTTGTCATCCATGAACTCCATCAGCCAGTAGGGCCTTAGATGCACTCTAATTCCTGTGTAAGGAATAGTTATAGTCTTTGGGAGGGCATCTTTAGCTCTAATACTCCTCAGTTCTTCAATCTTCTTTAAAACCAGTCTTCTTGCAGTTATATTGAATCCAAAGTTCTTCTTGAATGATGAATAAACCTTTATCAGCACAAATTGGCTTTCTTGAAGGATCCTGTGAAGTGGCCATTGAATCTCTTTTCCTCCCTTGTACTTGAAAACTAACCTTTCAGGTAGATTCCTGTAAGCATCAATCCCTCTAACTTCTTCCAGTTCATCTAGATAGAGGTTTAGATCAGAGAATTCCTTAATGTCACATAAGTACATGTAATCTCCCTTGTTGACTTTAGATTGAGCTTTGATTAGAGATTTGGATTTGAGAGGGGACATCTTCACTTTCTTGACTGCTCTTGACTTTGTTCTCTTTGGCTTGTTAAGGATTGGCAAATTGAAGTCAGGAATTGGTAGACTTTCCCAGTCTATTGGTTCATCCTTAGGCACAATAGGTTCACCATTAATGTTCTTGTAAGGATCCACCACCTTAATGTCTTCAAATACCACAGAGGGTTTTGATGCTTGAGTTGCAGTTGGAGTGGATTCCTTGGAAAACTGATCCTCCAATTCCTTACCAGGAAAGTTCAATTTCCTTTTGGTTTTTTTGGCCAATTCTTTGTATCTTTGAGATTTCTTCTGTTGTGGTTCAACTTGCTTCTTTGGATCTTGAGATACAGTGATTTCAGATGGCTGAGTAGGAATTTGTTGTGTTGGTTTCACAGCTTGTAGCTTGGCCAAGATAGCAGCTTGCTCTTTTTTTTGTTTAACCTTTTTAGCATCTAGAGCAGCTTGCTTCTTTTCTTGCTTCAATCTTGCCTTTTCTTCTCTCTTTGCTTCAGCAAATTGAGGATGTCCAGCCACCACACAAATTTCTTTACCATTCCTAAAAACTTTAGCAATTCTCCTTTTCATTCATAGAGATTTGCCTGATTGAGAGTGATGAATGGCTGACTTTTCTGTCTTCTTTGCTAGCCCAAACTTCTTTTGAATGTCCTCATCAATTTTTTCCCAGTTGATTGGAATCAACTGCTCCTTTTCGGCTTCTCTTAAATTTGCTGTTGCTTTATTTATTAGATCAATGCTATCTTTGGCTGGTGGCTTGGTGAAAGTAATTGAAGGCACAATTACTTTGCTAACTTCAATATTGAGCACTTTTTGTTCCCCCTCACTCCTAGAATTCTCTTTCTCCCCCTTTTTGTTATCAACAAGTTGAGTAGAGGAGGTCTGTGTAGCCACCGGTTTCTGAAGCAAGTCTGTCTGTTGAGCTTGGTGTAGATGAATTGCTGTTAGAGATGCTTCCATTGCTGATATTCTTGTATTATCTTTGTGGCAAGATCAGAAATTTTCCTGAGTTGTCTCTTGATGTCAAGCATTGTAGCATCTGGAAGTTTAGAGTCCATCTTGTCAGAAATGGCCTTTTTCATCTCATCAATATCACCTTTGATAGTGTTGACATCTCGAGCATGTTGAAAACCTTGAATTTGTTGTAGTTGCAGAGAAGCAAGATGTGCTTGAAGGAGCTTTTTGGTGTTGGTATTTGTGGTACTTTGAAGAGCAGAATTTGTCTGATTTATGAGTTGAATCAGGGTTGTCTTGAAGTAGTGTTCATCACAGTGCTTTGAAAATTCCCAAGATGACATGCCTGATCTTGAACTAGAGCCTACTTCTCCCCCTATGTCTAATGGCTCTTCTTCACTATCTCCACCTTCACCTCCAAAGAAATCTTCTGAACCACCAGTCTCATAATCAACATCACCAGCTGTAGAGGGAAAAGATATGATGGCATCCTTAGCCCTTAGCATTGACTGTATGGTGTGCACCAAGTTAAGCATCCTTTCTGCATTGTCATTGCCCTGTTCAGCTAGAAGTTAATATGCTGGAACAGGGTGAGTAAATGTCTCAGCATCAAGGGAGGTGAAATCTATAACAGCTTGAGGTTGCTGAGATAGTCCCTCCCTGTCTGCATCCTGGACATTCATTAACTCACATACAATAACATCCATCATTATATCTTCAGTACCTGCTTTTCTCTCATTTTCTCTCTTTTGTTGCATCAAGGTCTCACCTTGGCTCCCCACCCTCACACCCTCACCTTCACCATCTAAAGTGGAACTCCACACACTCTCTTTTATCAATCCTGAAGAACTGGATTGCATATTTTCACTCTTTTCCTCTCCTTTTTCCTGGGAGCAACCCAGACTCACTCAGTTCACTCCCTTCCCTCAATCCTAGGAGTGATTGTACTACCACTAAGTCTTCTGCACTTGAGATAATTGATGAAATTGGAAGCTGTACAGAGACACTCGACAGATAAGGGATATCTGTCGAGTTAGCAGTTTGACTATCCGACGGATAACTGCTGTTAAGCTTAGCCGTCAGGATACAATCACTACTTGACGGATGAACAATATCCATCGAGAGAGTAGGAATAAATGAGTTTGGATTGGAAACTATTGTGGACTCTGTACAGATTGATGAAAATTTTGGCACAGATGTCTCAATAGTTCCTGAAAGAATTGGCAAGTGATTCTAGCATGGCATAGTTGAGTTTGCAGTTCTTCACAAAATCCATCATCTTGTGGTAGTCACCAGGCTGTTGAATCCCCTTGTTTACTAGAGCCGTGAAGTTGTTCTTCTCATAGATGAATCCAGTTTGTGACATGATCTTGACGACTGGTGCCATTGTTAGAGAGTGGAAATTGTAGAGATAGAGATGATAATTGCTTTTGCGAAAGAGAGAATTTGGAGCAGATGATTTGAGAATGATAAAAGAAAAGTAATGGAAATGAATTAAGCTTTTATACTATCTCAAAAATAACTGTCAAAAATAATAAAGTAAAATAAAGTAACCAATAAGAATTGCCCAAAATAGCCGTTTAAAAATAAACTGTAAAAATTCCTTCAATTATCTGTCGTGTTATACTTATAAACTGTAAGTATACTCGATGGATAAAGTTCAGGGAATTAACGGCTAAGATTCAGACAATTCGACGGATGAGGATAAATCAGTTATCCGTCGAGCTATAAAATATTCCAGAAGAGTAAATGATTTTATTAATAAAATGTATACCAACGGATGATCAAACTCGATGGATAATGATCATCCGTCGAGATGTAAATTTTGACTTAGCCAAAATTTCAACCAAGACTGAAAAATCAATTAAGTTTCTGGCTGCATTACAACTTGCAAATTATCTGAAAAGATTTAAGAGTAATTTAGCATACCTAACTCACTTACCAACCTTAAAATGGTGGATTCATCCAGTGGCTTTGTAAATATATCTGCAAGCTGCTTTTCACTTGGAACAAAATGTAGTTCCACGGTACCATTCATTACATGTTCCCTTATGAAGTGGTACTTGATGTCTATGTGCTTTGTCCTTGAATGTTGTACTATATTTTCTATGATGGTAATTGCACTTGTGTTATCACAGAAAATGGGAATTCTTTCCACTTACAGACCATAGTCTAGCAATTGATTTTTCATCCACAAAATCTGTGCACAGCAACTGCCAGCAGGAATATATTCAGCTTCAGCTATAGAAGTAGAAACTGAATTTTGCTTTTTACTGAATCAGGACACAAGCTTGTTTCCTAGATATTGACGGGTTCCTATTGTACTTTTTCTATCAATTCTACAACTTGCATAATCTACATCTGAATAACCAGTTAGATTAAAACCAGAATCTCTAGGGTACCAAATGCCAAGTTTTGGTGTTCCCTTGAGATATCTAAAAATTCTCTTAATAGCTACTAAGTGAGATTCTCTAGGATCAGCATGAAATATAGCACAAAAACATGTAGCAAATATTATATCTGGCCTACTAGCTGTTAAGTACAGAAGTGAGCCAACCATGCCCCTATAACTTGAAATATCCACAGACTTTTCAGTAGTGTTTAATTCAAGCCTAGTTACAGTGGCCATGGGAGTTTTTGCAGATGTGCAATCCATTAGATCAAACTTCTTTAAAAGATCATAAATGTATTTAGTTTGACTAATGAATATTCCATCACTAACTTGCTTAACTTGCAAAGCAAGAAAGTAAGTTAGTTCTCCCATCATACTCATTTCATACTTACTTTGCATCAATTTGGCAAATGTTTTGCAAAGTTTTTCATCTGTAGAGCCAAAAATAATGTCATCTACATAAATTTGAACAAGTATACTAGAGCCATTAACATTTCTAAAGAAAAGAGTTTTGTCTACAGTACCTCTAGTGAAGTGATTCTCTAAAAGAAACTTTGACAAAGTGTCATACCAGGCTCTAGGTGCTTGCTTCAGTCCATAAAGTGCTTTCAAAAGATAGTAAACATATTCTGGAAAATTTGGATCTTCAGAACCAGGAGGCTGACTCACATAGACTTCCTCCTCCAAATCTCCATTCAGAAAGGCACTTCTGACATCCATTTGATAGACTTTAAAATTGGCATGGGCTGCATAGGATAAGAAGATTCTGATGTCTTCAAGTCTTGCAACAGGAGCAAATATTTCATCAAAATCTATTCCTTCTTGTTGACAATAGCCCTTAGCAACCAATCTAGCTTTGTTCCTGACTACTATGCCATTTTCATCCATCTTGTTTCTGAATACCCATTTGGTGTCAATTGGATTCTTTCCTTTAGGCTTGGGCACCAGCTTCCATACCTTATTCCTTTCAAATTGGTTTAGCTCCTCCTACATAGCTAAAATCCAATCAGGATCCAACAAAGCTTCTTCTACCTTCTTTGGTTATTCCTTAGAAAGAAAGCTGTTGTATAGACATTCTTCTTGAGTTGTTCTTCTAGTTTGAACTCTAGAAGATACATCACCAATGATGAGCTCAAAGGGGTGATCCTTTGTCCATTTCCTTTATTGAGGTAGATTAGCTCTAGATGAAGAGGCCTCATTGTTATCTTGATGTGTGATTGAGTTTTGATTGTTAGAAACTCCCCATGAGTTAATGGATCTTTGATTTGAGAAAGGGGAACTTTCTGTAAGTGGTCTATTCTGACTTCCAGCTTCTTTTGATGACCCGACGGATGGTGAATTTTGAGTACCGACGGATGAGGTTGGTTGTCTCCCGACGGATAAAGAAGATTGTCTTCCGACGGATGAAGCATTATGTAACTCGACAGATGTTGAATTTTGTGCTTCATTGGTAGTAGATTTTTCTGCATTATCCTTTGATACTGTTTCTTAATCACTTTCATCATCACTGTCATCACTAACCATCTCCACATTGTCAAATTTGAGGCTCTCATGGTAATCTCCATCTTGCAGTCCTTCTTTATCATCAAACACAACATGTATTGATTCCACAACAATGTTGGTTCTTAGATTGTAAACTCTATATGCTTTACCAACAGCATTTCCAACAAAAATTCCTTCATCTGCTTTAGCATCAAACTTCCCATTCTGATCAGTTTGATTTCTCAAGATATAACATTTACAGCCAAAGACATGAAGAAAATTACGAGTTGGCTTCTTGTTCTTGAACAATTGATAGGGAGTCATGCATTTTGCTTGATTAATCAGAAAAATATTTTGACTGTAGCAAGCAGTATGTACAGCTTCAGCCCAGAAATATGTTGGTAATTTAGATTCTTCAAGCATTGTCCTTGCAGCTTCAATAAGTGATATGTTCTTCCTTTCTACTACTCCATTTTGTTATGGAGTTCTTGATGCTGAAAACTCATGCAGGATCCCATTCTCTTCACAAAATGCTCTCATGACAGAATTCTTGAACTCAGTTCCATTATCACTCCTGATTCTTCTAACTTTGAAATCAGGATGATTATTGACTTGCCTTATGTGATTGATGATGATTTCACTAGCCTCATCTTTAGACTTTAGGAAATATGTCCAAGAGAACTTTGAGAAATCATCTACAATTACTAGGCAAAATCTTTTCCTTGAAATGGACAACACATTGAATGGTCCAAACAAATTCATGTGAAGCAGTTGCAAAGGTTCTTCAATTGTTGAATCAAGCTTCTTTCTGAATGATGCTTTAATTTGCTTTCCCTTCTGGCAATCATCACACAGTCCATCCTTAGAAAACTCCACTTGAGGAATGCCTTTAACCAGTTCTTTCTTTACTAGTTCATTCATGGTCTTGAAGTTTAGATGGGATAGCTTCTTGTGCCATAACCAACTTTCATCCTGACTTGCTTTGCTGAGAAGACAAGTAACAGATTCTGCATTTGATGAGTTGAAGTCAGCTAGGTACACATTTCCTTTTCTCACATCAGTGAGAACCACTTTGTTGCTCCTCTTGTTAGTCACAACACAGGCTTCTGAGTTGAAGGTTACTGAGTTTCCTTTATCACAAAGCTGGCTGATACTCAACAAATTGTGCTTGAGACCATCCACTAAGGAAACCTCCTCAATAATGACATTGTCTTTTTAAATCAAGCGATATCCCATAGTATAACCCTTGCTGTCATCACCAAAAGTAATACTTGGGCCAGCTTTCTCCTTGAACTCTATGAGCAGGGTAGAATCATCAGTCATGTGTCTTGAACAACAACTATCCAAGTACCATAGATTCTTTCTATTTCCCTGCACACATCAAAATTAAATCAAGTTGATTTTAGTACCCAAGTTTCCTTGGGTCATGCCTTGTTAGCTTTCTTTTTCTGTTTTTTAGGTTTAATCTCATTTGACTTGGGGATATCAGATTCATCCTTAGTCATTTGAGTTGGACCTTTGAAACCATTCATTACAGCAGAATTATCATGCATATTTTGATTAACAGGGAATGGCATGCTATTAGTAAAGATGTTATTCCAGTAAGGCATGCTAAATGGCATTTGTGGCATACTTAATGCAGCATAATAAGGATTAGGTGCAAATGGCATATTAGCAAACTGTGCATTCATATTCTGTGTAGAAATAGCATTCATAGGCATAGAAGGCATGGCATTTATGTTGGGAAAATGAGGTAGCACAGATATGGAGGTAGGCATGGCAGTTTTGTAATTAACAGACAAATGATTTACACTACCACACTTAACACAGATTTTTCTAGGAGCATATTTATCAGGTGTGTAGTTGTTATGCTTGTTAATTCCTACTTTACCATTTCTATTATTTTTCTTTTTAGCCTCTATTTTAACCTCAACCTTTTCCAGTCTGTCACTCAGTTGCTTGACAGTCATATGACCAACATTAGCCTTTTTCTCCTTTTTCACTTGACTGGATTCTCCTGGAACAAAATTCTTGGAAACTGATCCATATTTCTCATTTAACTTGACAAGTTTGGCTTTACTCACAGGCTTACTCACAGTCGATGGATGAGGATTTATATCACTCGACGGATAACCCTTTTTGTTATCCGACGGATGACCCTCATCATCCATCGAGTCTACATCTGTTAGCAATCCTTCAACCAAATTGGATTCCAGATTTTTCTTATTCTTCTTCCAGGCTGCATCACAAAAGGACTCAATACCTTAAACTTTGTTGATTTGAGCATGAACATCTCTAGATGTTTTCCATGCCTTAATCACCTCCTGTTCTCATTCAAGCTGCTTCTTCAAGATCTCTTCTTTCTTCAAGGACTCAGTTAATTCATCCTTAGCAATTTTACATTCAATTCTCAATTTTTCAAATTCAATGAACTGAGACTCTAGCACATTATTCCTCTCACTTAAAAACAAATTGTTTTCTTTGATTTTAGCATTTTCCTTAGTAAGAGACTTAAGTGTAACACGCAAATGATATAATTCTGTAGACATGTCATTTATTGCATCATTACACTCAGCTTTAGATAAATGTGCAAGATTAGTGGTGATTACCTGATTACTTGAAGAACTTGTCTCTTTTTCATCAGACTTGGCCATTAGGGCAAGATTGACATAGCTGACATCCTCATCCTCATCCAGACCATCTGCTGCCCAGTCATTTTCTTGTGTAATGAAAGCCCTTTCCTTTTGTTTGAGCAACTCAAAATATTTCTTTTTATAATCTACAGGCTCAAACTTTTTCTTGCTGGAATCTGACTTTCTACTCTCACTGGCAAAGTGCCCTGCCAAGCTACATTTGAAACATTTGAATTTTGATTTATCCACCATGTTTCTATTTGGCTTGGCTGCTCCAAAGTTCTTCTTGAACTTGAGCTTTGCAAATCTTCTGGAAAGAAATGCTAAATGTTCATCAATATCTTCCATATCATCTTAGCTCAAAGAATCTTCATTTTCTGCTACCAGCCCCTTGCCCTTTTTTCACAGACCTTTGAAGTTGATTCAACAGGTTCCATCTTCATTTCCTTCTCTTTCTCTAACTCAGCAACTAGTGCAATGGATCCTCCTTTCTTCTTTCATCTCTCCATCCTCTCATCTTGCTCTATTTCAAGCTCATAAGTTTTTAGGATGCCATACAGTCTCTCCAAAGTAAACTCCTTGTAATCTTGAGAGTTTCTCAATGAGACTGTCAGAGGTTTCCATTCCTTTGAAAGAGATCTAAGGAACTTAAAATTGGAGTCTTTTGTCTGATAGACCCTTCCATGCAACTTCAGAGCATTTAGTAGTTTTTGAAATTTACTAAAAATATCAGTAAGAGACTCAATATCTTCACTATGAAAGTGCTCATATTGTTGAATTAGCAGCTGCATCTTGTTTTCTCTAACTTGTTCAGTGCCATCACAGATAATCTGTATAGTATCCCAAACTTCCTTGGCGGTTTTGTAATTGATGATGTTGTCAAACATGTCACCATCAACTCCATTGAACAGAATATTCATGGCCTTCTTATCCTTCCTGACTTGTTCAATATCAGGATCAGACCATTCATGCCTTGGCTTGGGGATAGATGGTTCATTTCCAGTTGCAGCTCTCATTGGTACATGAGGGCCTCTCTCTATGCAATCTACATAGGCCTCATCTTGAGAAAGTAAGTGAAGATGCATTTTTACCTTCCAGTGATGGTAATTATCTTTATCCAGAAAAGGAATCTTGACTCCAACATCCTTCTTGTTCATCTTGCTATTTTGTTGTGATCTTTAAACTCTTTGTTTATCAAGAGCTTGCTCTGATACCAATTGTTAGTCCTTAACAATGCAACTAGAATTACAGAAGGGGGGTTGAATGGAATTCTTGAAACTTTTTCTTGGTTTAAAAGTGTTCTAACTTAAAATATATATCTGTGTGAATTGATTTGTAAAGTGCGGAATAATAACTTGGAATGAATTAAAACAAAAGTAATTAAAAACACAAGTCTTTAAAAACTTTCTGGTGGATTTGAATGTATCCACCAGAGATATATATTATATCAAGAGAACTCTGTGTAACAATTAGCTCACAGCTGCTTCCAAATTTGAACAACTAAGTTTTCAGAGAAATGCTAAGAACACAGCTTACAAATGTTTCTCTGAGAATTTTCTTGCTTAGTGTTCTTGTTTTTCTATTTGCTACTTCTTGGTTTATATATCACCAAGATTACAAAGTAATAAGACAAGATAATAAAACAAAAACTTATCAAGTCTAATACTCTGCTGCTTTATTACTCTATTCCAGCATCTTTGAATATCTTCATAAAAGAATAAAAATGGAAATGCTTCTTTGTTCTCTAAAACCCAGTTGAATAGGCTTCCACATTCCTTTTGCATACACTCGACGCATGTGACTGTGTTGTCATTGTCCACAGATGTTTGAATTGATTATCTGTCGGGTACATGATCATCCGTCGGGTGGCATTGTTGTTTATCCGTCGAGTGGCATTGTTGTTTATCCGTCGGGTAGCTATCTGGCACTTGAATTCATTTCATTTATACAGAATTACAAGACATCATCTATGTATAATTAATTAACATATTCTGCATATCTAATTAAAGACAACATGACTTGAGTGCTACTACCGAATCTAAACAAGGTGTATGCAGAAATGTGCTACAGACTCATTATTACATAAGCTACTCACTCGATGGATAATTGATCATCATCCGTCGGGACTATATTGAGTCATCCGTCGGGACTATATTCCTTATCCGTCGAGTGCTACATTTTTCACTAAGTAAAATCTACTAAGGTGTTTTGTTAATGAAATTATCAAGTTCACAATATATCCACAACAACGGCAACTCGCACTCATGCGCTACTTATTATGTGCCCTCTCAACTTATATTACCATTATTATTCCTTTAAGTCCTTATTCACATCATGGTCGCTTCATTTTTCTAAGTATCTTAGGTTCATTTTCATTTTTGTCGTTGGCTCCGCTTTTGGATTCTACGATTTCTAATCGCGCGGTCTCGGCTCCGATATATTTATAAAATTGAAAAATCATTATCTCCACTTGAAATTTTTATGAAAATTAGGAAGCTCTCTGTAAAAATTTCATGATTTATGAACATTCTTAAGTTGATCCATTATATTTTCAAAATTCGTAATTCGTAGCAGTTTTTGTCGCATAAATCACTTTTAGTAAAACGGCCATAACTTTTGATCCGTAAACCGGAATCAAACGATTCAAGCACCTAAACGATCCTTATAACATTGTCTATCATAATCAAGGGTTAATTTTCAAGAAACTATAGTTTACATCTTCGGGACTTTCTGCAGAAACTTAAAATTACATTTTGTTCGTTTTAACGAGATTACGTTTATGATCGGAGTTTTGTTTACGCCTTAAATCTTTATACTACTACCAAAAATCACCATATCATCATCAAAACACTAAATCCTCTCAAGAACATCATGTTCTTGAGGCAACAACAATCAACCTTAAATCTACCTAACTAAACATCAAGATTTCAACCATATCACCTCTAAAACTAGGTTTATAACTACATACTAAAAAGATCTTGAAATTGAATCTTAAATAAAGTTGGGTCAAAGATTTTTACCTTTCTTGAAAGCTTGAGATGTGTTCTTGAGGATGGTGGAGTCTTGGGAGTGCTTGGTATGATTTTTGGAACCTAAAACCACCATTGAAATCAAGAAACCAAAGAAGAGTTACTATTCATACTATTCACTAGCAACTTTCTTGATTTTATTTCACCCATCAAACCTTGATAAAAAGAGATCAAAGAATTATCTTACCTTGATTTGGTTGTTAGGAATCTTGAGAATTAATGGGAGGATTTAACCATGGCTAGAACTTGAAGAATTGAATTTGATTTCCTTGGTGAAGAAGAAGAAGCCGAATGGAAACAATGAAGAAGGGGGAGAGAGTTTTATACTTGCTTCCTTGGTTGCGTCTAGGAAATGGGATTGGTGATATCTTATATTGATTTGATATTCTCGTAGTATATAATCCTTGGTTTATTCTTGGTGCCAAATCCATGGACAAATCTAAGTAGCTTCCTAGTTTACAAGCTAAGCTACTTGTTTTAGCTTTCTTAGCACACTATTTGATTAGCCTTGGTTGATCATCCTATATCTAGCTCACTATTTGATAAAGTAACCATGGTTACTTTCTTACCATGGTTATTTAGTGTGTTACGTTTATTTAATCATTTACGCGTTCGCTCGGTCGCTTAAACGTTTTCGTAATACTTACTCGTAAATGGTTCGCGACGTAATTCCTTTCGTATTTATTCCTTATGTTTTAAATTATCATACTTGGATATAAATCCATAGGGTTTTAATCTTGTAATTATATTATGATTCCCGTAATCCTCGATGAGTTGTAAATATGGTCATTTTTCAAAGTTCGTTTTCTTCGAAAACTAATAGCGTTCATACACTCATTTGGTACGTATAATCATAATATCAACTCCGAAACTCATTTTCTCATGCACTACATACTGTGGGCTCAAAAGTTTTTCCCGTCCGTCAGGGTTACTATTCATTAAACTTTTTACAAGGTCTTAAAAATTCGAGTTATTACATGTGATCCATGAAGACACATAATTGCTGGCTAAACTGAAGAATGCTCAAGTGGCTGCTTTTCCAAAAGCATACCTACAGCCAAGCAAGGGAGTCGCATACATATGTACTACCACCAAACAATTCAAACACTTCCAAATCCCTAAACAGTGTGTCATGGAAAATAAGAAGCTAATCATGATCCTGGAAACTGCTTTAAAGGGAAAGAAGAGTAAGTTTGTTGAAGATATAGAGATGATTAAGTTATTGGGGAGATACCTGAGTGATGTTGAAGCCAACTTGCCTAAAACTCAAATCAACAAGGATAATTCGGATGATGATGAGCAGAAGAAAGATGATCAAAATCCTTTGGGCTCAAATCCAAGTCAATCCACTAAGCCATCTAGAAGCAAGGGTGGAGAGAAGAAGAAGGAGGATGATAAGAAAAATGATGAGAAGAAGAGAGCAAGTGAGAGAAGGAGTAAGAGGAGACATGATGGCTCAGAACCACAGCAAACCCTAAAAATCCAAACACAACTAGCTCAACCTTTAGCTCAACCTTCAAAATCAACTATCCCAAATATCAAACCTTCTCTAACCTCTAATCCAAAGTTTCTATACAAACAAACTCCAAATACCTTTCTTAAAACACCAATCACCTCAAACCAAACATGTCTCAAGAAAATCACTACCTTACCTTTAGACAAGCCTTCACTCAAAATCAATTTCAAGTCTGTTGGGAAGAAACCTAGAAAAGTCAAGCCTACAGAGAAAGTAGAAGTCGCTGAAAGGGCTCTCTAGAATTATTTCAAGCAAAATGACTTTCTACCCTTGAATTGGTGCATCTCAGATGAAGATTACTTTCAAAAATTAGCTGAAGAAATAGTTAGAGTCTGAATTTGTATCCTTAAAAGAAGTCAGAATTTATTATGAAGATGGGTCCTTCACTTTCCTTGGCTGTACTTTGATGGATTCTCTCTCTCCCACAGAAATCAAGAGAATGATAAGCTTGCTAAAAGACAAGGATACTGCGATAAGAGCATGGAGTTCAGTTTTGGCTGAGTGGTTGATTGAACGGAAAGAAAGAAGAGAAAGAAATGAGACTGAATATGAAGAAAGAAAAAGAAAATATGATGAAGAGATTGAAATGTTTATGAAAAGATCAGAAGAGCTCAAGGCTAAAGGAATGAGCTGAATTTCAAAAGATGGGAAGTTTCTGAACATCAAAGCTGGAAAATTCTCAAGATTTAGAATTGATTTACTAGATAGTGGTTATCCAAAAGCAGATAGGATCAAACTAGTACAAGCTCTAAGTGGGACACCTATTGTAGAAGAACTTGAAATTCTTGTTCAGTTAAGGGATATCCTTAGAGAAGAAACAGAAGCAAAAACAGCCTTTACCTGATGCTTGTAACTACTTTAACTTTGTAAATCTTCTTGTATATAAAAGTTGTAGTTTTGTCAATTTGTATATTTTAATCTTAGCTTCCATCAAAACTTGGGGTTAGTCTTATTGACAGGCATGAATTTGTGTTAAGCAATCTTCTCACAAATTGGGGGAGATTGTTGTGCAAGACATGCCTGTATTTTAACAAGACTAAGTCAAATTGACAACCCTAAGTAAGTTGTACTGTAATCTTAGTTTGATTTTGTATTTGTAACATTTAAAGTCTGTAAAATGTAAAAGAGCAGACTGGAGTCTTTTTCTTTTAAACAGTATCAAGCCTAAGAATTCTATCTAGAAGAAGATCGAGAAGATCATGCCTCAGAAGAATTATAAAGAAGCTTGGAGTTGAATAAATCTGTTTTGGAAAAAAATTTTAAAGTCAAGATCTCTACAAGTCATAGATTTAGTGTTATAGAGAAGTCATTTGAGAACTCCAGAATGACTTATAGAGAACTCAAGAAAGCTACTAGAGAACTCAGAGATATCGACAACCCAAATTAAAGACATGAAGATTGGAGATATCGACAAGTCATTTCTTTATTAGAGAACTCAAAGATATCGACAAGCCAAATTGAAGACATGAAGATTGGAGATATCGACAAGTCATTTCTTCACTAGAGAACTCAGAGTTATTGACAAGTCAACATTCATTAGAGAACTCTGAGTTATCGATTAGTCAAATTCCACTAGAGAATTCAGAGATATCGATAAGCCAAAATTCACTAGAGAACTCTGAGTTATCGACAAGTCAAACTTGACTATAAAACTCTGAGTTATCGATAAGTCAATAAGCCACTAGGAAACTCAGAGATATCGTTAAGTCAAAGTGAAGATATGAAGACTAGAGATCTCGACAAGCCAAATTCTCTTATAGAGAACTCAGAGACCTCTACAAGTCAAATTTACAAAGGAGTATTAGAGATCTCGATAAATCAATATACTTATCGAGATGTCAAGTTCTCTATAGACCAAACTAGAGATCTCGAGGTAAAATCTCAAAGTACAAAATTGCAGATCAGTTCAATATCCAAGATTTACAATCAACAAACAATCCAACCAGCTGGATTGACAAGTCTACAAAGAGTGTGCAGATCAAGGGTAAAGATTAACTAGACAAAGGAAGATCAAAGTTAACACAGTATGTGTGACGATCTCAATCTCGGGGTTAGGAAATGAGGACTCACACACCATAAAACTAATAATATCAACAGATATATTAAACTCCGATTAACTACTAACAGGATCTACACAAGATTAAATTTGAGACAAGATTGCAACTACCAACCAAAATAAATATATTACAACCCAAAATATTAATGAATTCAATTTCATTTAATTCTTAAATGGAACCGACAGATAACCCATTGTATCTGAACCAACTTAAAGAATCCTTCCATCTACTACGCATGCTCACACTCACTGCTACTTGCTCTGGCATCTGGAAACCTATGGTACGGTAGGGACTGCCAGGAATGCTCATGCGAGCTGAACGCCTAAGTCTGGCCATCTTCTTTCTTAACTGCCATGGTTAGAGCAAAGCAAATATAAATGAGCACAAAAGCTCAGCAAGTAACTAAATAGAAGTTCTATAAAGCAATATAATAACAATAACAAAATCTGAGGCATTCTACTTTTAAATCTCTAGGTGGAAAATTTCTATCTTTGGCTATACAAAGGTGATGAAGAAAGGTTTGGGCTTTCAAGAATCAAGGATCAAGATAGGGTGAAAGCCGACATTCATCACAATTCAATAGCAGAAATCATATCAGAAAAGCATAATAATATCATGGAACAGGATATATGGTATCATGGCATCATTATTCAAATCAAAACTTTTTAACCAAATCATTGACGCTACGGATTACAGCCGGTGATCATCCGCGAAGTAATCCCGAACCTCGCTGGGTTCTAAATAATATTGGTGGGATCCCGAGGCAGCTTTTAAGCCTCAAATAATAAGTGTGGAAAGGATATGCATCTTAGTCCAGATCCACTATTCTCAAGAAAATATTTTTTCCCCTTTGGCAATTCTCAAGAAAACATTTTGCCCCTTTGGCAATTCAACTTTTAAAAACTTTGCATTTTTATAAGAATTAGATGCCATAAAGAATAACATTTCAAAAGTTCTTAAGGCATGAAAGAATCATATCAATTTTTAAGGGATTCCAAACAATAAGACTACGATCAACAATCAGAGGATTAGGATTACGAGATTCTTATCAAAAGAAGAACTATACTCATACTAGAAGGGTCATCAAGGATGAATATCAATGATTCAACAACTAAGGAAGAAGTATTGAAAAGGAGTTCTAACGATAATCAACAAAGGTAGGGGTGTCTGATATCAAGTGTAGTACATGGCGTACATCCAGTTACAAAGTTTGGATATGGAAATAAAGGATAGTTATCAAATAAATGTAGTTTCAGGAATTCGAATTATAAGCAATGGTCAATATAGGGAATTATTGAAGCAATACTAGAAATCAAATTCGAGGTATTCAAGAGAATTAATCATCAAGGCAAAGGTATTCAAGTTAATGAAGAATTCAGGTTACTCAAGACATTTCGCAAGGGAACTCATAAAGGTTCTCTTAGGGTTTACGAGATCATAGGGTGACAAAGGAAATAGGCAATGTAATCGGGTAAGAATCAATCAAGTGGTTGTAAAGGGCCGAACATGATTCAATAACAAGTTATCACAAGAATCAATATTAAGGTTTCTAAGAAATCAATAACAGGTTTATCACAAGTATAAAAAAAATCACCACTTTATCATGGCATTAGCAATATCAATTCATAAGACAAGGTAGAGTTACTTGCCTTAAATCGCTTTCCTGCTTTACCAGAAATTGAAACTGAACTACTGAAGCTGAACTACTGCCACCTAAGTTTCCTTTCCCTTTTCTAGCCTGAATGCCTCCAGTATTTGAATCTACAATCCTGAATGCCTCCGCTATTTGAATCTACAATCCAAAACATAATCCCTAATTAGATACTTATTCACACTTGACGTTCCCTGAACGTCTAACGATTATCCCAACTCACATTAAAGCTTAACTTATATACACGAGTATAATTACAAAATATTCACATAGCACTTAGTAGTATATACTTATATACTTAACTCATATATTCAAGCATAATCATAGAGTACTCATATAACACATAGCGAGTATATACTTGTATACTTAAATCTATATCTTAACAAAACAATCACGATCTAAATAACTCGACAACCAAACAACTATTCCTTCATTTTTAACTATAAAATTTGAACCAAAACAAATGGTACTAAGCCAAGAAATCAACATGAAACCACTTAACTTGACATGCAACTAACCAAACATCTTTTAAACACCAAATCAATCTTACACAAACCATATAATTAGACTCTAAAATCAAATTGACCAAATAACTTGAATCAACCCTTTTTAATACCATATACCATTCGGCTTTTTCAATAAAACACAAACAATTTATCAAATATCGACATGTAAGGTTCCATTTACAAATTAAACCTTTTTTAATCCATTCCAAACAAGAACACTTCTTGAAATTATTTCTTTTAAATCAAAAACCGAACCAAACCATTATTTTTGAACAAAATCTTAACATGCATAAATTCAATCATTTATTCCTTTGAAAACCGAATGAAATCCATGATTTTAATAATCAAAACTTAACTTATTCATACTTATCTACTCACATATCCAATATAAACCAAATTCTATTTCGAAATTAAACAATAACCCAATTAATAACAAAACAACTTGTAGAATCGACATGCAATCAATCAACTCAACATGCAATACTCTAAATCACAAATCCAACTTAATTAAACCCATGATCTAATCATTTAACCCATCTTCTTTCCAAACCAAACAAAATATAACTTGATTACACTTAGGACTTTACATGCATCCAAGGAAACCAACTCAAAAACAAAGGTTTATATATATATCATCAAAACCAATCGAACATTAAAACCATTTTGCAAAACTCATTCATTCGAACCAAAACCCTTTGTAAACTTTGAATCAAAATCAAAACCCACCTTTTTAATAGCAAAGGTCGAACCTATCTCCAAAACAAACTAAGAAAATCACATAACTTATGTACTATACTCTCTCTCTTAAGGTCATACACTAAGAAATTGTATTTTCTTAGATATAACCAAGAGATATTTATGCAAAAACTTCCTTAAACGCTTACATGCAAAAAGTATATGGATATAGAATTGAAAAGGATGAAGATAAATGGCAAGATCTTTGAATTCTAAGTAGGATTTGATGTTGCATGTAGAAGAGAGAGAGAGAGAGAGAGAGAGAGAGAGAGAGAGAGAGAGAGAGAGAGAGAGAGAGAGAGGGAGAGAGAACCGGGAGAGAAGAAGGAGAAAAGAGAGAGATGGGAGAAATGAAATGAATGAAGTGATGATGGAAGTAACAAGCTTTTGTCTCATCTTTTTATTCTCAAAAGTTAATGGAATTGTGAAATTACCAACCTACCCTTCTCTCACTACTAGCACAAAAATGCATGCAAGGATAATATGGTCATTTGACTAAGTTGAAATGAGATAGCGGGGTGGTTAATGACACAACTACCCTTCTCTTATATTGTGAGTGGAAATGCGTGCAAGGGCAATTAGGTAATCTAATAATTATCAATCTAATTCATTACAAAGAATACATTTTATAAATAAAACCATATAAATCAATAGATTACAAGAGTGACATCATAAAATAGCTTAGAATTTCAGGAATTTAATAAAATCAAATTCGAAATTTATAAATAAAAATAATTTTAAAAACTGTTTTTCTTAAAGAATAAAAATGCATTTATAACCTATATAAATAGCAATTAATGCACTTCTTATTTTCTAAAATTCCAAATAATATCATACAAGCTTATAATCACATAATCATGCACCTTAACATGGATTCACATATCACGTATCGTAATGAAATATACTTAATCATAAAATTTTACTTTTTTCTAATATTCATTCTTCGCGTAACGGGTAGCGTCCTGACTAACGGCCCGACGCTGAGCGTTTTCAACTACGCTTCACAATTATTCTCTTTATACCAGCTGACACGTCAAACTGGAATATAATATTTATTTAAATATTTCCATTCTCACATAATAACATATGATTCACATAATTACACTTTACTCGCATAATTAGTTCGTGAAAATTCCCAATCGTTACAGTATACAAAGATATGCTAAGCCACAAATGGAAGATATACTTTTCCAAAAATGGAAATGACAAGTGACAGTTTACTAAAGTTAATAGCATGTCTTATTATACACTGTGTAAACCAGCAGTTAACTAAATTATAAAGTTAACACTAGTCCTTTGTTAGAAGTAACAATTTTAGATCAGGAACTCTTGTATTGTCTCAAGAAAAAAGTTAAGCTCTTTATCAACAAAGAGCCTAAAAATTTTGTAGCAAAACATTCTTAATTTTAATATAAATAAGTTTTGAAAAATATGTGTTCTTTATTATTGCAAGTTTAATTTCTGCATGAACACATTTCACTACAACAATTGATTTACTTTGTTCACAACCAAAATAGTTCAAGAAAAGCATTAAAAACACAAAAACACATTCACCTTCCCCCCCCCCCTTGTGTGTAATTCATTACCTAACATGGATTTCATGGACTCACTCATTTCATGAGACTAGTTGGAGTGGTTGTCGCTCAGAACATTCATATCAGTTTTGAACGACTGTTCTTGAAAGAGATACTGGAAAATCAAGCTCAACAACATGACTACATCTTATACGTCAGATTTCTTCAGATTGTTCTCAATGCCAAACTCACAGAAGCTCAGAAGGCCTTGGTTCCTAGTCACAACATGATAAATTCTCCAGTTGTGTCTGCCAAAATGGTGGGTAGGTTGTACAGACAAAATTCATATTCCAACAACAACCCCATGTATGTGACAGACTTCAAGCAAGAGTAATTTGACTCCCTTAATCAAGGACCTGATTTTGAGAATGAAGATGATCATGAACCCAATAATCCAGAACCTGATGCTGCAAATGAGAATGATGAAGAGGGACAGGGTGGACATGAAGCAGATCCACAGCCTAACCCTGAAGCTCAACCAATGATTGTTGATCAAGAACCTGTTGTTGGTGAACAGACAGGAGAGGTTTCTCAACCTGAAGCTACTGAACATCAAGAGGAAGTTGAGCCAACTCAATCTGTAACAAATATTTACAGGCCAGACCTTGCAGGTATGAATAAATCTTCCATGAGTACTACTTTTGATAATTTAATAGATAAAGATTCACTTAATCTTGCTGAATTTCGCACACAAATTACTCAAGAACAAATACTGTCAGGAGGCAATGAGTTTGTTTTCCCGCTAATTCATAACCACCCTCTAGAGCCAACAAACACATCTTAAAATCTCCTAGCCCAATCCCTGGATTTTAATGATCCCATGAGTGTAGAGGGAGACATTGCACATGATGCAGCAAATAAGGATGGTACATTGAGTGAACCCACAGCTCTGTCTCCATCGAAGCAAAGTAGTATCCCCACTGAGACAACTGTAACCTCCCATGTATCTTCCCAAAAGGATACACTTGCTGCAAAGGCACATAAACAATTACTGGATCCATCTTCTCAACAAGGTGGGTCTATTGAAATTTGTCTGTCGGCCAAGGCATCCTGTGATAAGTCAAACACACTCTCAGATACTAACGCTCTTGAAGCTCTAAATAAGTCAATTAGAAGATCTCTATTTGGTGAGGAAGTATTGACGGAAATGGGGAATTCAACCATATTACGGTTAGAATATCCAGTTCTAGGTCCTTCAACGGACCAACTGCCTTCACAGGTGTTAGGAGCGAGTGCTGTAATCGCTGCCAAATCTAGCACAACACTTACCTCCCCAGGACTAATAAACCTGGATGCATCTGCGGATAGTGGATCTGATATAGGCGTGTTTTGACAACCCATTGGCAATGAACTAGATTTAACTAGTGAGCCTAAGGGGAATATGTCTTCACAGACACAAGAGGAAGCTGGGGATCAGATGCCAAATATGACGGCCTCAGTGCTCCTTCCAGAGATTCTAACTCTGGATGAGTCATCTAGTGATGACAGGAAACTTGTCTCAGACAAGGATTTGGAATTGAGAACTCCCATTGCACCACTACTGACCTCCTCAAAGATGGCTACAGTGTCTTCTGTAGGTACATCTGGAACTCGGAGCTCTGAGTGGAGTATATCTGTAAGATCGAGTGACACACATCACCCCAAACCGAGTGATAGAGTGATGAGTGATACACTACAAGAAGCCTGTGAGACACCCACCATCCAAAATACACCCATATATATGTCAAAGTATGTCACCAAATCCTACCTTGAAGAGCAGCTGGCTTTCAGATACAGTTATCTCAAAGAACAGCTGGCTCTTAAGGATCAATATCTCAAGGATGAATTATCTCTCAGGGATCATCAAATCGCCAGTCTTTCTGAACAACTTGAACATCGACAAGCAGAATTCACCAGTCTATTGGAATTCGTTGAGCAATCTCTATCTCACACAGGAAAAGGAAAGGCAATTGCCAATACTGAGCCAAAGCTCTCAGTTAGCAAGCAGGCGCCGATCCCGGTCTCTTCTGAAGCGACTCTTGCCAGTACTGGGCCAATGACCTCAGTCAGCAAGCAACTGCCTATTTCTCTCGAGATCCCTGTCTCGACCTTACCTGCTCAATCAACACCAGCTCTGAAAGATAACACAATTGAGGGGGAAAAAAGGGTAGAAGAATGAGAAAAAGTAGCCATCTCTGTTGTTCTACTTCAATATGCCTTTCAGACTACTGGAGCTGCCTATGATGAGTTTGGAGATGAGATACAGGAAGAGAAGGAAGAGGAAGAAAATAGAATTGATGAAAGGGTGCTCCTCAAGTCAAGATTCACTAAGGAGAATGTAACAACTCAGGGGGATCAGTCAGGTCATCTGAGCCAAATCATTATAACTCAGAAAAATTTGTTGCTCCAAGACCTTTATTCTCTAAAGAGGAACTGGAGGAAGGTGAAATAGATGAAAGTGATGTTCCGATGGGGTGTGAGCTAAGATTTGAAGAAGTGGCTATGGAAGAGAGAAAGATCATTACTGAGAATGAAGAGTTTGAAGATGAAGATGCTTTCTTAGATGACTGTTTATTCTATGGATTGTCGGAGAAAATCAATCATTCTTATACATAAATACACGAAGAAATGGAGAGATCAAGAGCAAGAATTCAGAGAGCTATTCAAAGAAAAGAGAACAGAGAGGCAAGAGAAGAATATCTTCGAGCTAACAGGATAGGAAGCAAATGGGAAGAAATAAAGCAGAAAATGGACAAACCAGAATCATCTCATTATCTAGACCCTGGTAACTCGAATCTGTTGAGAACTGTGGAGCAATACAGAAAGGACTATGTCAACATCCATGAGTTCTACGATCAGTTCAGTAGCATAATTACTGGCACCACTATGAACATTCTGAAGAATGGATGGAAGATAACTGTCAATCACAGAGATGGTCTACAGATGAAAGTGTCTACAGTGTACTAAAGAAACTGAATATTATGGAACTGCTTGTCCTATCCTAAAAAATCCCATGGTTGAAATCAAAAAAAAATGAATACTTCGGAGATAAGCTTTGGAGAATGATGATAGATGTATCTTCTCAAGCCTTTATGTATCCATTCGCGATCTAAGTATTTGCAGGTGGAAGGATGCAAAATATCACCATGTCTGACCAACACATAAGAACCATTTGTTTTCAACAACTCACTTTCCTAGAAAGTCAACTCAGGAGCAAAAGAGCTAAACTGGAAGCTCCAGGTATTAAAAGATCAGAAGTAGATTATAAAGCTGCTGAAGTTCTATATGCTTATAGGCTCAATAATAAAATGATAAGAGATACAGAGAAGGATATGAAGAAGGTTACAAGTGCTTATCATGAGATAATATTTATTAATAGAGAACCAGAAATTAATCTTCTGAAAGACAATGAACCCATAATCAACACTAACAGTGAAGGGGAGCTAGTCTTCAAAGTCAACAAGTGCAAGATCAGGAACAAAGACTTCAGGACAAGTGAATCGGAATCAATACATCAAGCCTTGATGGATGTCAAAATATCCACACGTAAGAAGGATAAGGGTTGCTTTGATTCCTATCATTAAGATACTTGATGAAGTGATGGAAGAAGAATCAATCAATGACACTAAAAGAGTACGAGGACATCCAAAAAGGATAGCAGTCTTCGTAATGGCCAGAAAATCATCACTATTATTTGATCTTGTTCCTAAATGCACCAAAGTCAAATATCTCGAGATTATGCTTCATGAGCTGAATAATCCACCTCCAGTCAATGCACTTAAAATAGAAGCTCGTGATTGTGTACAAGCTAGATTGGATGAGCTGAAAGAATCTCCTCCAAAACCTTTAGATCCTAAGAAGAAAGTCACTAAGAGAAAGTCTGATCAGACTCAAAAAGGAGAAGGAAGCAAAGGCAAGAAGTAGAAAATAACAAAGACAAGGAAGACATAGAATACATGTTCAGGCTATAGGAACATTTCTTTGTAATTTGTAACTTAAGAAATCTGGAATTGAATATATAATCCAAAATGTATTTAATATCTTTATCTGTTTTGAGGTTGTACTTTTTATTATTATAAGTTGAGTTATTCTTAGGGATTTGTTTGTCGAACTCTAACAATTAAATAGGGGGATTGTAAAGCATAATGTAATGTAACATGTAATCGAGCAATTATAACTCAACATGAAAATAGAAACAGATAAACAATATTAAACTGTGAAGCACAGTAACCCTAAAAGATGAAGATATGATACATACAAAAAATCAAAATGCAAATGACTCTTTAAGTCCACACTCAGGTCATGGGAAGAAGTTCATTAACATGTTCAAACCTCCATGAAGAATAAGACACCAAAGGACTTGCAGTATCAGTTACATAGTTTGATTTGAAGCATTAAAGATCAAGGGTTCAGTGTTTGAAGCAATGGATAATCAACCAAGATGTATCAGCTCAGAATTATCAAAGAAATTGAATTTAATCATTTCATGCTAGTTGCTTGTGAACCAGACCAGTGCATCAAGCATCATCATATCAAAAAGGGTTTGATTTAATTATTCAGAAGGAACTTTAAATAGTGATACAGTTATTGAAACCTAGATTTTTTCTAAGGCAAAGAATACCCTCTAGTGTTACAAGGTCGCAAGTAAAGATTCCAGGAAATTTGGTTAAGTCAAATGTTCACCTCTGTGACTCTAAGGTCGTAAGTAAAAGCAAGGTGATAAATTGTCTAATTCAAATAGACTGGTCACAAGTAACCCTACAGGAAGCACTCCAGTCGCAAGTAAGCCTTAGAGATGCATCGAGTCACAAGTAACTTGCAACTGAATATCTCCAAGGCAAGTAGTCATAAGTTTCTCAGAACAGGGGAATTCAAGGGCGCAAGTATCTAATGTCACAGGGTCGTAAATAACTATTAAGTAGTTGGAAGTATCTCAGTTAACAGAGGAAATCAAGGTCGCAAGTAACCCTATTCTATAGGGTCGCAAGTAACAGACTTGGTGTGTTTTCCATTGATTAATTGTAGCATAAACAAGAAAAATATGTGGTGTAAATAAAGCCACATATCCAATTGTTTGTGAATACTACAAAAGTAGCAATTAAAGTTTATTTCAGTTGGTTATCTTCTTCAGCAGAACAGTTTAGTTTACATGAGTTCCATTAAAGCTTCTCATTTATTATCCTTATAAATATAGTGTTATGCTGTTGAATTTATTGTAGTTAATTAATACATTGATTAGATTGTAGCAACCTCAAGGATTATATTAATAAAACAACATATTCCTCGAATTATTTTTGTGTCTATTTTGATTCCGTACTTATAACGAAGAACTTGTAAATTAATCAAAAAAGATTGTAGGTATCGTATTCAACCCCCTCACCCCTTCTACGATAGTTTAGGACTAACAATAAGGTTATTGTACATTACATTCTCAAGTGACTCTATTAGAATGAGTTTCAAACCACTATCTAGAGAGACTTTCTCCTTTTCAGTTTCAGTGTACTTTGAGGGATCTTTAGGGGCATAATGAGCTGGGATAACCATGTCTCCATCTCTAGATTCCTCAACTCTTTCAATGGTAGTGAAAGGACCATTTTTGAGAATCTGAATATATATCTGTCGGCCATCTTTATATACAGCAACATCTTCTTCTTCCATAATGTATAGTTGGCTCTGTCAAAGGGTGGTATTTTGATACTGCTAATCTTCTATGTATTCATTCTTCCAAGATTTTTAATCCGTTTACTTTCAGATTTTGCTCTGATACCACTTGTTAGGTAATGAATACAACACAAAGGGGGGTGAATTTGTTTTAGATAATTTTAAGGCTTTTTAAATATTTGTTGCTTGGTTAACAAAGCAAATTAGAAATGCAGTAACACTATGTTAACTGAAATAACACAGTGCACACAATATTTCAGAACTCACTTAATTTTGTATCAAAATCAAGCTAGTGTTTTGCTACAAATCATGGGTTCTTTGTAAGTAAAGAACTCAGCTTCTTCCTTGAGAGAGTTACAAGAAAAACTAGATCTGTTTGATACTATTTTAAAGCAAAGAACCGGTGTTTACCTTATAGATTAGTAAACACAGGTTTACACAGCATATAATAAGATGTATTAAACCCTACTTTAAGTTATCTCTAAAGCTTTCTATTTCTCGCTTAGTGTATCTTTGCAAATCGTGTATATTTGTGACTATCCTTCGCCAGTTAATTTTGGCCTTAGATCTTGCACTCTTCAAGCTGCTTTTGTAGACTTTTCAATCTAAGTGATTAGATTGTTTGTTGATTGATAATCTTGAATCTTTAACTTTTTTGCATTTTGTACTTGAGCTTTATAATGAGATCTCCAGTTTGGTGTTATAGAGAACTGGCATCTCGATAAGTATAATGGCTTATCGAGATCTCTTAGTTCTCTATAGGTGTTTTGACTTGTCGAGGTCTCTAAGTTCTCTATAAGTGAACTTGGCTTGTCGAGGTCTCCAAATTTTTGCATGTAGAAATGACTTGTCGATATCTCTGAGATCTCTAATGAGAAAATTGACTTGTCGATATCTCCAATTTTCATATCTTCATTTTGACTTGTCGATATCTCTGAGTTCTCTAATGCATTAATGACTTGTCGATATGTCAGAGATCTCTATATACACTTTGACTTGTAGATATCTATGAGATCTCTAATGATAATTTGACCTGTTAATATCTCCATTCTTCATGTCTTCACTTGGCTTGTCGATATCTCTGAGACTTCTCTATAACCTATTTTGGACTTCTCGATAAGTCATTCTGCAGTTCTCGAATGACTTCTTTATATGATTTGATCTGTGACTTGTAGATGTCTTGACTTTGAATATTTTTCCAAAAATAGATTTATTCAACTCCTATCTTCTTCACAATTTCTCTGAGGCATGATCTTTTTGATCTTCTTTCAGAATTTATTCTTAGGCTTGAGACTGTTTACAGAAAAATACTCCAGTCTAATCTTTGTCATTTTTACAAACTCAAGTAATACAGCACAAAATATAAATTTAGATTATCATATAACTAATTCTTAGGGCTGTCAATTTTGACTTAGTCTTGTTATGATACAGGCATGTCTTGTAAAACATATCTTATTGTGTTAATTTATAATATACTTTATAAATTTGAATTAGATGATAAATAAAAATTTCTCAAACATCCCTTCACATGCTAAGATTTCATTAAAAATAAATCTTCATAAGAGCTCATCCAATCAATGTTCTCGTACGGTTATGGGGAGATTCCCTACTAAACACATTCTTATTAAAGAAGGTGATATTATTATATAGTTTTAATACTTACCTTAACATGTTTATATGCATATGTTCATATTCTGGTAATTTATAAACACAAACAAAAAATTGATATTAACATGTTGAATCCTTGTACCAAATTTAAATCCTTTCATAGACAAGATGAATTATATTTTAGTCAAAGATAATGAAATATTTAGGGAAATTTCATGACTAAAATGCAATCCCCAAGAAAAATACACCTATATTTGAAGAAGCAGAACATAATCCTTTAAAATAACAAGTCATCTTTTTATTTCTATACCAACATGTCATTTTTAATAATAATTTATGATAAATTATTCTATAAATGTCTAAATATAAATTATATGCATTATCCGAGACTGCATGCAGGTCGGTACAAAAATTTACACATCATAGAATTTGATTAATAAGAAATCTAAAGTATGTAGATGATAACATTTAAACACTAGTTAGATCACGCAACATTTAAACACTGCTTTCCTAAATTCCCTCTGCTAATTAGTAGACAAGGTTATTACACAGTATATGTAGCATTAGCATTGAACATATATTCACAACATATACTCATTGTAACCCACATCTTTAGGTTTTATCATTGTAAATGTATTCCTAGACACAAGATCTGCATCCAGCCAAACTTTACATAACACAAATTCATCTTCTAATACACTTAAGTCATAAATTAAATTAGCCACAATATATACACTATAATTAATAAAAGAAATTTGAACTTGAAATTATATTTTTTCCTAATACAGAAAAAGCATTCACCAAAATAATTTAGCAATTAACTAATAAAAAAAATACTATATATATGTAACGAATGAGCCAAGAATCAGGATATATTCATTGGGCCTTAGGATAGTATTGGGCCAGGTTATGCAAGCCCATTAACTAGCAAACTCATACATGTTATTGTGGCTATTATATAAATATCATTGTAGTTCTTGTCTTTTGGATCATGAATGAAATGAAATGAATTTTATTTTATATTTTATTTTTCTTGTACTTTCTTTCCTATATTCCTGGTTTAATTTTACCAAAAAAAACCCAAAAACAGTGTTAAGATCATGACAAATAGCATCAGAGCTAATTTCACTACATATTCTACGTACCCAATTCAAAATTGTAACCTTAAATTCTATCAAGCCTACCAATACACATCCTCTATAACACCTGTTTACACACCACCTCCAATACCTCACATATCAGTATATACTTCCGCCAACACCTCCTCATGTTTATCACTACATCCTCATGTTTATCACTACATTCAGTCGCCACCGGAACCACCATTTCATTTTTACACCACTTACCAAACACATAACATTACTACATCTCTAATGCTAAGTTCTGATAATACAAAGTGTTTACTACATCAACTGGATAACAAGGTCACTTAATTGAATTCTAAACTCACTGAAATCAAGATGATAATCGATGAAAAGAAGAGAGTTGCTGAAATATCAATTCTAGATGATGTGTTTGAAGGAAGTTCTGAAGCTTGTGAAGGTTGTTCTTAGGATCAAGATCCTTTGAAACTTGAAACAAATGAGAAGTGGGTGGACAAATGTAGTGTACTTGAGAGATTGGAGAAGTGTCTTGTTGATTTGTCAAATCCAATTATGGAGAGATCCTAAAATAAGTTAAATCAGTATTCTAATAACCCTACTCCTGTTTTGATTAATAATAGGCTTGATGATTTATGTGAAGTTGGGAAAATAGTTGTTGAGGACAGTGAGAATTTGAAATAATTAAAAGTGTCAGAATCTGCAATATATGCCTCTTATATGTTTGATGAAACTCTTGAGAAGGTATATGGTATCCAAGGCACAACATCCCCTTTACATGCCTCTACCTCTATTATTTTTCATGTCGAGTCAACGTAGAGAGATTTAACACTAATTTTCTGCAATGAACTCATTAAGAATGATTAGAAAATGGTTTATAATCTTCATGAAAATGAACACGGTAAAGTTCGATATGGTGGAAATAAAAGGCAGAGTAACGTTAAATTTTTTAAACTAGAGTCATTTCAGCCTTATAAAGATATGATGCACATAATAATGATTGATGAAAGGCCTGTTAAGGATGTAGTTGCTAGGATCATGAAATTGTTTGGGCTGGTAATTGTATATGATAATAGAAGAGAATATGAACATTTTGAAAAAAGCTTCATAGAAATTTAGCTAGTTCTGATGGAGTAGGTGAAAGAACATTTTATAGGCTACATGAGAATGATGGTAAGTTCGAAGTTCTAGCCGGAAGTATTAAAAACTTATGTGATTAAAAGTTACTCGTTAAGGATACTGGATTATTGTTAGGAATATGTTGTGTACTTGATGATAAGTTAAACAAAACACCTTAGTAGATTTAATTTAGTGAATTTGTAGCTTTCAACGGATGATCACTTTAACATCCGTTGAAAGGGTAGATTATATATTAATAAGTTTAGAAGCACATTTCTGCATATTGTAATGCCTTAGAACTAAAAATTGTAGTATGTTCTAAGTCATGTTGACTACTAGATTGATATGCAAGATAGGTTGGCTAATTGTAAATATTAGATGCCTTGTAATCTTGTATAAATGAAATGGAGTTAACTGCTATGAAGATAGTCTCAATGGATGTTCCACAAGGCTTCAACGGATGATCAACTAAAGCTTCAACGGATAATCAACCAGACTCTCAACGGATGATCCCACAAAGTTTCAACGGATGATCTAACTGAGTTTCAACGGATAAACAAATTCAAAAGAGCAGTTGATAGTGACTTGACAGTCTCATGCGTTGATTGTATGCAAATGGAATGTGGCAGCCTATTTACAGGTTTTAGAGAACAAAGAAGCATTCTTATTTCCATGTTAAACTGAAGATATTCAAAGATGCTTGATTGAGAAATGAAGGAGCATGAAATTAGACTAGAAACATTTTATCTTATTTGTTTGTCTTTTTATCATGTAACTTGGTGATATATAAACCAAGTGTAGCAAGTAGAACTATTATCCAAGTGAGTGAGCAATTACCATAGAAATAGATAAAACCATATTTGTAAAGAATTTCTCTGTTCTTGTAAGTTCAACTTGTAAGCAGCTGTGTGCAAACTTTGCATCACAGAGTTCTCAATGTAATATATATCTCTGGTGGAAAAGTTTAATCCACCAGAAAGTTTTTAAATACTTGTATTTGATTACTTTGTGTTTGATTTATTCAATACTTTCTTTCTGCAATTTTGCTAAATCAAATACAATTATATATTCATAGTAGAACAGTTCTTAAAATTCTGAAAAGTAGCCAGAATTACATTCAAATCCCCTTCTATAATTCTTTGTTAGATTGTTTGGGAATAACAATTATATGTTCCACTGAAATCGTCTTGTGATGACATTGGTTGGTTCATAGATATGTGATTCGTATATCTATTTTGTCAGTTTGATAAAGTTCCCCGAAAAGAACTTGATAGTTGGAGTGTTGTTATTTCATATACGATTATGGAATTCATGAATCCGAAGTTATTTAATTGATTTTGTTATAAGTCTCGATATGATGTTCCAAGAACTGATTGTGTTACTGTTCTATCTCTTTTAGTTGCATACAATATTCATTTTGCGTTGCTGAAAGGTTCAAAAGTTCGTACTTATTCACTTAACATGGTATCCTGATCGAATTGGCACTCCGTGCTTATTCAGTTGGGAGAAGCAGTAGCTTGGGATTTGTTTATGCAGTGGCAGGAGATAATAATGATCTTACCATGACAAGTATTGTAAAAACTTGTAGGTTGCTGATAGAAACACAAGGAAGTGGGATGATGCAAGAAATTATAATCAAGGTTGGTTCTAGATCAAATGATTTTATTGAATCAAAGTTGGTGGAGATGTAATCAAGGTGCTATAAATTAGAATGTGTTACATTTTTTTCGAGATGCCAAAGTCTATTTTTACTTCATGGGATGTAGCGAGCAATCGATGTGGAAATATCTTCAAATTACATTGTGAGTTGAAACAATTAAGAGGAATAGGTATGAGGTATGTGATTTTGGTCATTACAAGGATGCCATTTACAAGGGTGGTGAATCTGTCGGGAGAGTTATTTATGACAGGTGAAGATTCTAGCACCTGGGGCCTATGTACCATGTGAAGATTCTAGCACCTGAGAAAAATGATCTTAAAAGAATATATTGTATTCGGAATCTAAAGTATAAGCTCAGGCTTGTTATAATTGACACGTGCTTTTTTACTATTCTTGAGAACACGAGGAAGGCTCAAATGGAGAGAATTGATATTTACGACTTCTCAAATGGTGAATATAACTGTCCAAAGGTCATTGAGAACAGTATGCACCTTGGTGTTGAATTCTTCCCTGAAATTGCAGCATATATTAGTATCATAGGTTCCTTCCTTTGTAGTTCCAAATTCAATGATTATTCTTCTCGAAGTCGTTGTAGTGACTATAAATTTGATATGTTAACAGGTGGAAGTTGTGAACAAGAATATAGAAAAGTGTATGAACTCTGTTATGATAACAACAAGCTTGTCGAATGGCCTCCATCATTTATCATGAAGTTGTGGCATGAAATATCAGTATACTGTAAGTTTGGGCTTGTAGCTTTTGTGGAGAAGTTGGTTGATGAAATATAACAAAATATAATATGAGGGGTGAAAATTGATGGCTTTTGAGTTCATAGATTTATCTAAAAAATGCAACATTTTGGGATTTAGTCCAACTTAACCACTATAGTGCCTGTGATTGATGGGTGTGTTGAGCTTGCCTTTGATGATGTTACACTTGAAGACTATTTTCCTCCAATTCAAGGCTTAGCAGAAGCTGTGCTTATAGCGAGCAAGCTTTCAAGACGTGATATACATTTTTCTTTGGAAGCTGAAGAGACTCCCTTCTACATCTGCCCTAAAAGTCCTTTATCTCGTAAGGACCTTTTGAGTTGGAAGATATGGCCTGAGAAAATAGAACTTCCAATAGCTAACCGAAAGATTCTTGCACAAGTTTGTACGTCTATAAACATGGATAAAATCAACCCAGATACATATCCTGCACTGGTTGCTGACTTAACAGAAGGGGAGCACATAATGGTAGCCTTTGCATTTGGTTATAAAAGTTTATTTCAGCCTGAAAAACAAGTCACACAAGCTCAAACTGTTATTGCCCTTGCTATCAATGAGTTATCAGACATCGAGGAACTTGCATGTATTGAAGCAGTGTATGTGGCCGAACATGTCGTTACCGCACACAGTACACTAGTACATTAAATACAGAGTCCATAGTCTATGAGAAAGTGTTTACAAATAGGATTCATCATTGAGGACAATGATGATTTCAAGGGGGGAAATGTCATGAATGGGCCAGGAATCAAGATATATTCATTGGGCCTTACGATAATATTGAAGCAGTGTATGTGGCCGAACATGTCATTGCCGCACACAGTGCACTAGTACATTAAATACACAGTCCATAGTCTATGAGAAAGTGTTTACAGACAAGATTCATCCTTGAGGACAATGATGATTTCAAGGGGGAGGTAATGTCATTAATGGGCCAGGAATCAAGATATATTCATTGGGCCTTACGATAATATTGAGCCATTTTATGCAAGCCCATTAGAAAACCCAGACATGTTATTGAAGCTATTATATATATATTGAAGCAGTGCCTATGGCCGAACATGTTGTTGCCACACACAGTGCACTAGTACATTAAATACAGAGTCCATAGTCTATGAGAAAGTATTTACAGACAGGATTCATCCTTGAGGACAATGATGATTTCAAGGGGGAGGTAATGTCATGAATGGGCCAGGAATCAAGATATATTCATTGGGCCTTACGATAATATTGAGCCATTTTATACAAGCACATTAACTAGCAAACTCAGACATGTTATTGAAGCTATTATATATATATATATAAAACATTGTAGTTCTTATCTTTGGGATCATGAATGAAATGAAATGAAGTTTATTTTATCTTTTATGTTTCTTATACTTTCTTTCCTCTGTTCTTAGTTTAAGTTTACCAAAAAACCCAAAAACAATGTCAAGATTATAACATCATATAATTTGTAATATGTATGGGGGGAGTGAAATACGAAAAACAATTTATAAAGAAAAACAATTTATAAAGAAATTAAGATATGCGCTAGCTAAAAGACATATCTTTAATTTAGATCGAGAGGGATTAAACAAGGATTTTTTTGTAAGGGTTTTGTGTGTATAGGTTGTGTGTATATTGAGAAAGAAAGAATGAAAAGAACCAATGCAGATTCTGGAAGAGAAGAAAACACGAACCCAATTGTCATTAACAGTTATATGTGAGTGTGTGTGTGTGTGTATATATATATTACATTGAACACATTCATAAACTTCATACCTTTAAGTTGAAGACAAATTAAAGTTAAATAGAGTATCCTTGAAGTGTACGACAAATGAATGGTTGAAGATGAACGAGGGTAGTCCAATATAGTAGAGAGGGATGTCAATATCATGAATTTCATCTAAAATCTCAAAACTGAAATGAAAAGTTTTGGGGCCCTGGTGATAGAGAAGTTACAATCGGGATTGTGATTTGGAATTGAGGGCGAATGGAGTCTAAATTAACTCCATCATACAAACCAAAAATACCCAGTATATAATGCTCAGAGTAGTGTTTGGGGAGGATAAGATGTACGCAGACCATGCCCCTACTCTGAAGAGCAGGACGGCTATTTTCGTGAAAACCCCCGACTTAGTGCAACAAATATAAGGAGTGATGAATATATATGTGCAAGAACTAAAAAAAAGATAATTGAGAGTACCAGTCCAACAAACAAAAATTATAAAGTGTGTGAGAATATACATGAGCCCATGATTGTATCCATATTAGACTTACCCACAAAGAGAATAACATCGTCAAGTAGTCTTTTACATATTTATATGCATCGAAATATACTGAAAACCACGGAGATACACAACCCTACATAAAAAATAATAAGAAAAACTCTACAAATAAAGCCATTGCAAATCATTAAAAATAATCTCAACTACTCGAATTCGTCGTCTCCAAGTGGCCCTATCTAAAGTTATGTCACATGTGAGTTTTAAAGCCTACATATCCAAATTTAATTGGTCAGTCTAAGACCGACGCAGTCTATCTAATTTTCTCTTTCTCCATACTGATATGCTTTTAACCCCTCTAACCGGAGCCGATGCACGCCTTCTCCAGCATACAGTATACTTCAAACTTAAAATATATTTTTAAAAATTTTTTAAATAAAAAATATTTTATATGTCGGTCTAGAAGAAGACGTCATATATATAACCTTCTTATACGCGGGGTTCCTAAAACCAATGTACATGTGTAACAACTTTATACATCGAGTGTAAAAAACCCGACAAATTAAGCTTTTATACGTCAACATTAACTGAATCGATGTATATCTATAAACATCATTTTTTTAATAAATCGGAGTAAAAAGTAGTTCTAAAGTGTTACTCCCTATATTCCATTCATTTCTATACACTTTTCTTTTTTGGATGTCCCGCTTAATTCTATACATTCCAAATCTTACCCAAAATAGTAAAATTTTAAAATATAAAAATTAACACCACCCACTTACTAGTTACATCCACTCATTTCTTCCACTACACCCACTATATACATTAAATATTGATTGGACCCACCACTTTACCCACTATTCTTACTTTTTATCACTAAATTACACATTTTCTTAACCTCCGTGCCCAAACGATTTGTATACATATCAATAGGACGGAGGGAGTAATATATATCGCCTTTTAAAAAAATCGACGTATAAAGAGTTATATACGTAAAACTATTTATATGCGAAATAAAATGTGTGACGTTGTTATTCCCTAATAATACAACAAGAATTACAGAAGGGGGGGTTGAATGTAATTCTGGCTTCTTTTAGAGATTTTCAAACAGTTCTAACTTAATACATATAACAGTGTTTGATTTGCTAAAGTGCGGAATAGATAGATAATTGAAATCAATATACTAAGTAATCAAACACAAGTTTAAAACTTTCTGGTGGATTTGAATGTATCCACCAGATATATATATATATATATATATTTATATATATATATCAGTTTAAGAACTCTGTGAAGCTCTGAATAGCTCACAGCTGTAACAAGTAGAACAAACAAACTACAGAGAAATTCTTACAGAATACAGCTTGATATGTTTCTCTGGAAAATGTATTTGCTTTGTTAATTATTCTACTTGCTACACTTGGTTTATATATCACCAAGTTTACATGACAGTAAGACAAGATAATAAAACAAAACATATCTAGTCTAACTCCATGCTACTTCACTACTCTATTCTAGCATCTTTAAATATCTTCACATTTGTATGGAAATGGTAATGCTTTTTTGTTCTCAAAATCCTGCTTAACAGGCTTCCACATTCCTTTTTCAAACACCCAACGCATGTGACTGTGTTGTCACTGTCAACAGCTATATGAATTTGATCATCTGTCGGGACTATGTTTGTCATCCGTCAGGAGTCTTGATGATTATCTGTAGGGAGCTTTGTTGATCATCCGTCGAAAGTCTTTTAGATCATCTGTCGGGAGTCTATCTGCCACTTGACTTTATTTCATTTACACAGAATTACAAGACATCTCATATTTACAATTGGTTAACCTATTCTGCATATCAATCTAGTAGTCAACATGACTTAGATAACCCTTTACAATCTACTAGACTAAAACAGGTTGTTTGTAGAGATGTGCTACAGTACTTATTTGTTACATAAGCTACACTCTCGATGGATGTCAAATTGTTATCCGTCGGGACTATAAACTTCATCCGTCGTGACTATATTAGATTATCCATCGAGAGCTACAAATTTCACTAAGTTAAATCTACTAAGGTGTTTTGTTTGACTTATCATCAAGTCCATAACATATTCCTAACAATCTCCCCCAATTTATGTCTACTAGAATTGTAGCCATAAATTAAGAGAAACTTGATGATAACAAAACACCCTAAAAAATACAGATTAAAAAGTAGTAGATAAAACTGATAAGTGCTACAATATTTATTGAAAATTGAACAAAATAAAGTGTACAAAGAGTTCTCACAATCATTATCAAGGTGCTCCTCTAGTATGAGCAGATAATTCTATTTTCTTGATTGTCTGAATTTCTTTCCAAGCTTCCTGTTGTTTTCTTCTATTTGATTCTGGAGTTGTCTGTGGAATTCAAGTTCATCAGCTTCAGATAGATCCAGCATTTCTTGCATTTCCAATAGAGTCTCATTGCTAGAGATACTCAATTGGTCATCCAGTCTGAAGAATCTTCCGATTCCCTTATCATCCATGAATTCCATCAGCCAATAAGGCCTCAAATGCACTCTCTTTCCTGTGAAGGGAATTGTAAGAGTTTTTGGAAGTGCATTTTTGGCTTTATCACTCCTTAGATCTTCTATCTTCTTTAAAACCAACTTCTTTGAAATTATATTGAAACCAAAGTTCTTCTTGAACGATGAGAGGATCTTAATCAGTACAGAGCAGCTTTCTTGAAGAATCCTGTGAAGTGGCCATGTGATTTCTTTCCCTCCCTTGTACTTAAACACCAGCTTTTCAGGAAGATGTTTATGAGCATCAATCCCTCTTCTTCCAATTCATCCAAGTAGAGGTTTATTTCAGAAAACTCCTTGATGTCATAGATGTATAAGAGATCCTCCTTATTGACTGTGGGTTGAGATTTGGTTAGGGTCTTGGATCTAATAGTCACAGGCTTCACTTTCTTGGTTGCTTTAATCTTTGTCTTCTTTGGCTTGTTGAAGATAGGTAAGTTAAATCTAGGAATTGGCAGACTTTCCCAGTCTAATGGCTCATCCTTGGGAATAATAGGTTCACCATGAAAGTTCTTTGTTGGATCCACCTTGAATTCCTCATGCACCACCGAGGGCTTGGATGTTTGAGTTGAAGTTGTAGACTGTTTGGGAATATAGTCTTCCATTTTCTCATCACTGAAGTCCAATTTTCTTTTAGAATAAAGCTTGTATCAGAATTTTCTTTTCAGTGGAGGTTCATTTTGCATTTGGTGATCTTGAGCTTTAGTAATTACAGGTGTTTTTTCAGAAATCTCAGTTGTAGATTTGACATCTTGAAGTTTGGCCAAGATAGCAGCTTGCTCCTTCTTTTGTTTAAGCTTCTTAGCATCTAAGGCAGCCTGCTTCTTTTCTTGCTTGGTCCTTTCTTTCTCTTCCTTCTTAGCTTCTACAAACAAAGGGTGTCCAGCCACCACACAGATTTCTTTTCCATTCCTGTAGATTTTGGCAAATCTCTTCTTTTGAGTTAAATCAGATGGATCTTTATAAAATGCAATTGACCTTGCCAATAGCTTCTTTTCATCTAGCCTAGGTGTCTCAAATATAAGATCCATAGGATTTTTGTCTGAGAACTTTGAATAGTTCCTTTTTGGCTTCAGAATTAGATTGGCTTTTGGAGATTTGATGCATGAGGTTTGGCCTTTTCCAAGCTACCTAGACTCATTTCATTCATAGAGATTTGTTTGACTTGAGAATGGTGATGAAAATTCTTGTCTAGTTTCTGTAGCTGACCAAATTTCTTCTGAATATCTGCATCAATCTTCTTCCATTTTTCATCTAGTTCCTTCTCAACAGCTGCAACATCAAGCATCTTTGGATTTGTCTTTGAATCAAGTTCACTAGTTGTTATTTGGATCAGATCAATGATGTCCAATACTAGTGGCTTTGGCAGAGTAATTTCTGGAACAATTACTTGACTGATTTGAACATTTACCACATGCTCCCCCTCACTGGTTGGCTCTGCTTGATTGACTTGTATTGTTGATTCCTTTTCCCCCTTTTTGTTATCATCAAGTAGAGTGGAGGTAGAAGTTTGTGCAGCCACCAACTTTTGCAGCAACTGAGTTTGTTGTGCTTGATGAAGATGAATAGCTATTAGAGAGGCTTCTACAGCTTGTAGTCTGGTGTCCAAAGAGTCCATTTTGGTTGCAAGATTAGAATTTCTCCTCAACTGTCTATTGATATCCAATATTGTTGTATTTGGAAATGTAACATCCAATCTTTCAGAGACACTCTTCTTGACTTGGTCAATCTCTGTCTTGATTGAATTGATCTTGGTTGTGTTGAAGAGCTTGGATTTGATGTAGTTGCAGAGAGTTAATATGTTCCTGTAGAAGCTTTTTGGTGCTAGCATTGGTAGTGGCTTGAAGAGCATTGTGTGTCTGTTGGATGATGTGAAAAAGAGTTATTTTGAGATGCTGCTCATCACACTCTTTAGAAAACACCCAAGGAGGAATGCTTGATCTAGAGCTAGGGCATGCTTCTCCCCTATATCCATGAACTCTTCACCATCATCACATCATCTCCAAAGAAGTCTTCAGACTCACCAGTACCATAGTCAACATCATCACCAGCTCTAGGTGGCATGGTTGTGATGGTATCCTTTGCTCTTTGCATTAATTCAGTTGTGTGTACCAAGTTAAGCATCTTTTCTGCAGCCACATTGTCCTGTTCAGCTAGAACTTGATATGCTGACACAGGGTGAGTAAATGTCTCAGCTTTAAAAGAGATAGAGTCTAAAACAGCTTGATATTCTTGCTGAATTAGTTGTCGCTTGTCAGCCTCATTGACATCCATTAACTCACTTACAATGGGCTCTTCTCATTCAGATGTACCTGCTTTTCTCTCAATTTCTCACCCTCACACCCTCACCTTCACCATCTAAGGTGGGACTCCTCTCACTCTCTTTTTCCAGGCTGGAAGAAATAGCCTGCATATTTTCTCTCTTTTCCTCTCCTTTTTCCTGGGAGCAACCCAGCCTCTCACTCATTTCACTCCCTTCCCTCAGACCTAAGAGTGATTGCACAACTACTAACTCATCTACACTTGTAACAATAGTTGAAATTTCAGTGTGTGTAGAGAGTACTAGCAGATGAGGAACATCCATCGGGATAGTAGTTAGGCTAGCCAACGGATGACTGTTGTTAGGCACATCCGCCGGGATACAATCACTAGCTGACGGATGAACAATATCCACTGGGATAAAAGAAATGAGTGAGTTTGGAGTGGAGACTATTGTAGACTCTGTGTAGATTGATAAAAATTTGGGCACGGATGTCTCAATAGATCCTTGGCAAGTGAGCCAACAAATCATCCAAAAGAATGATGCTCACTTGCACCAGATTTTGGCTTCCCCAACAGAGTTAAAGAAGGGGAATCAGGAATTGATGTGTTTATCATATCCACATCCAGAGAAATTATGGGAGAGTTTGGTGTTTGAGGTGCTTTTATCGCTAAAAAATTTGGTTATGACTCCACATTTATTGGAGCCACATCAAGCTGAATTTGAGATGGTGCAGTGACTGAGTCTTGAAAGGAATATGTCCTAAGTCCAATCATGTATGAGGATTTAGGAATAACTTTTATGTAATCTGTTTTGATTTCATTGATATTAATAAAAGACTTGTTTTGTTTTTATTACGGGCTCTATCTATTTAAGTGTTTAAATAAGATATACCATAGTTTAGAGTAAAGCTTTTTATGGATTATGATGAGATCATAATAGTGAGACCTAAAAAGATGATAACTCTAAACTTAAATAGTTCCTGGTCATAGGATTACTAACTGGTAATTAATAATCCGCAAAGATCGGTACATACTATGCTTGCTTCATTATGAAGGATGTCTGCTCTCATAGACATTTGTGTGGTGACACTATAGCTAGTATGTAGGTGCTTATTATAGAATAAGTTCACTGAACATGACTCGCACAGCTGAACAACTGATGGAGTTCACTCACGTGTCAGCAGTTGTTCACATAGTGTTAGTTGTACAAGTATCCTTAGACTTGAGGTCATCATAGTCATCTTGTGTACACTGAACTATGCTTTGGTTTAGTTCTTAGTCTCCAGGGACAATTATTAGGGCTCTTCTGGGTATAGGAATTTGTACACGAAGATAGTGTATGATCAATAAAGGATCTACCCCTTCCAGTGAAGGAAGCGAATGTTCAAGGCTGATCCACTTATGCTAGTTCAGGAATCTCTGGCCAGAGTGAATGAAATTAGAAAGGAGTTTCTAATTTGCATAGAACTACGCATAGTAAATGGTAAGCAAGTGATTGAATTAGATAGGCTTGACACGAGATCCATGCCTTGTATTTAATCGGGACATTGTAGGGTAGAAGGAGTTTATTGTACGGTAACTATTCACTGAATAGGTTCTTGGTATTCTAAGCAGTGAATTCATATTATCCGGATAGTCGCGATATGCTGAGAAGTATCCCTCACGATGTAGAATAAATGTGATTAATTAATTAATCATATTTAATAAATTAGAGAATTTATATAAATAATGATAAAATAGTTTTATTATTATTTATATCTACTACCGGCTTAATATTGAACCTACAGGGTCACACCATAAAAAGAGAATGATTTAATGGTGGAGGAATTAATTAATAATGGCTAAATAATTATTTATTTGTGAAATAAATAATTAATTGGCAAATTTAATAATTGATTAAATGAGATTTAATTGATTATAAATTAATTAAGAAAAGTTCTTAATATTATTAATTAAAGGATTTAATTTTTGGAAATTAAATCAAGAGAGAGAATTATTTCTAAAGTGTTTAGAAAGAGGATTAATAATTAAAAGGTATTTTAATTATTAATGAGAATAATAAATGGGATAATAATAATATTATTTATGGAAAATTTCAGCTAAAATTTTTTCCTATAAATACACTATTATAGACCCTATTTTATTCCAACCCAGATCAAACTCGAAAACCCAAAAAGTTTGGAAAACCCAATTCTCTCCACCTCCTTCCTCCTCCTTACCATCGTTTTCTTGGTGGATACCGGTGGAGTGCTTCACACTTGAGGAGCAACTGCTAAGGATCTCTGATCGTTGTCTCCGAATTATTTTAAAGATTAGATTCGATCCCTCGAATTTTTTTATTCATGATCTGTATGCTTTTATTTGGATTTTATATGTGTAAAAGTGTTTTGCCATGCCCCGCTGCGTTAAAAATCCAACAATGGTATCAGAGCATAGGTTGTATGCATATAGATCTGTGGTAAAAATTTCAGAATTTTATGTGCTTGTATGAATTAATTATGATTTTTACAAGTTATATTATGGATTAATTTTGTCTGATGAGAAATCATTTCTCAGAATAATTTTGAATGTTGATCTGGGTTCTACAAGTGTTGTAGATCGTCTGGGTATTTTTTTCATAATTTTATGATGTATAGATTTTTTATTATGAATTTTTGAAGTTGTTTCAATTAAAATTCGTATTAAATAATCATATATATATAATTGTAAGTATGTATATATATCTGTACTCCATCTGCTGTGTCTGTGTTGTCTGCTGTTGATGCTGCACGGAGAAGGACAGAGAATGTCAGGCGGCTCGTTTTCCGAGAAGAAAGCAGGCGGCGGCTGCTGAAAAAGAAAAAAAAATTAAGGGTGTCGCGCATTTCGGGAATGCGTTACACCCCTGTGGCGCATTCACGGAATGCGTTACACCATTTAATGGCTTAAAAGGGGTGTAACGCATCACCGGAATGCGTTACAGGGCTTGTAACGCATTCCTGTAATGCGTTACAGCCCGTCTGTTGATTTTAAAATTGATTTTCCGGGAGTTTCGTAACTCCGTTTTGGGCGTGCAATATACCGTTGGATTCGTTTTTCCGAGACGGATCTAATGGAGTGATCAATTTTAGTTTATATAAAAGTTTTGAACTGTTTATATTTCCAAATAAGTGTTTTAAAGCTGTTTTTGACTGTTTTTAATTGCTTTTAAATGCTTCATGTGATACATAGAGATGTATAATGCTTAGACTAATGTGCTAGATGATATAACATGCCTACCTTGATGTTTATTCATGTTTATATATGTGATATATGCTTAGTTTATCATGCGATGATAGATTCAGGTGAACTTAAATAAACATAAGGCGTTTGTTAGACAACCTAGTATAGTGAAATTGTTTCATAACCTTAATAATAATATTATGAATACAATCATGAGATTCTTGTGTTTATGAAACACGTAATTGAATATGAATTTTCGATATGAGAGAAAGGATGATTCTGTCAACAACAGATTTCTATCTGTAAGAAAGGGTTATTATGTGACGCCTCTTGACAATGCTCCACCTGATCTGGGAATCATCTGATTATTGATTATTGATTTGAAATATTTAATTTAAAAGGAAGAATTTCTTTATAATATGATTATGATTGTAACGTAATATAATCCCTCTAAAATTAAATAATATCAAGTAGTAATTGGCCAATGATACAACGGGCTTGTGTCGGTCATAGCCTTCCAACATGATAGAAAGTAGTTCTTATTTTTGAATTATTGTCGGTTCGTGCTACAGCTGAGGGCTTTGATTTCGAAATAAGAAATACTTGTCTATTACATAGAGATGTGTACATTGAATAAGAATCTAAAGGTCGGTACGTGCTACAGCCGTGGGCCTTTGGGGACTGATTCAACTGTACGGAATGTTGGGTTTGACTTGACTTAGAATATTGAGTTTGTCGTGCTACAGCCGAGACTCAATTATTCAAGAGGCTAAAGTTTGATTAGGGAATAACATGAGATGTAACTGACAAGAGTTGTCTGCCTATTGAACATTACATGGCGGTTCGTGCTACAGTCGGGGTCGTGTAATGGAATGTAGGATCCCTATTCCCACTAGCATTATGAATGCTTAATTTTTCACGTAGGGGGTTGAATAAATTAGGAAAACTAGTGGGAGCCACTTATGAATAAAGACCCGATTAATATAGTGTTTTGAAATGAAATCGAATATTTGCTAAGTGTTGTTATGTGTTTATCATTTACAGATTTACAATATACATTATGTCTTCTGCACTATCACTCAGGAGCATACTAGATGCTCACAAATTGACTGGTCCTAATTATGCTGACTGGCTTCGAAACTTGAGAATTGTTCTCAGGATTGAGAAGTTGGAATACGTGATTGACTCACCTAAGCCTACTGAACCTGCTAGTGATGCACATAATGATGAACATGTTGTGTATCGTAAGTGGATAGATGATGCAAATGTTGCTCAATGCATCATGCTAGCTTTCATGAACATTGAGCTACAGAAGCAACATGAGCATATGGATGCTCACACTATCCTCATGCATCTACAAGAGTTGTATGATGTGGCAGGGAGGACAGCTCGATATGAGATATCGAAGGACTTGTTCGGTTGTAGGATGTCTGAGGGATCATCTGTGAATGACCATGTACTTAAGATGATCAATTTGATTGAACGTCTTGGACAACTTGGTTTTGCCATGGATGGGGAGCTGAGCCAAGACTTGGTCTTGCAATCGCTTCCGAGTTCGTTCTCGCAGTTTGTTGTGAACTTTCACATGAATAAGTTGGATGTCAGCCTGCCTGAACTCCACAACATGTTAAAGATTGCGGAATCGAATTTCCCCCCAAGAAGAGTTCTGTTCTTCTAATTGGTGAAGGTTCCAATCCTAAGAAAAGGAAGAGGAACTCTTCCAAGAAGAAGAAAGTAGGTGAAGAAAAGCCGGTTCCACCAAAAGCTGAAGACCCCAAGAGCAAAGTTGTTTGCTTTCACTGTAACAAGGTGGGGCACTGGAAGAGTAACTGCAAGGTTTACCTTGCAGAATTGAAGAAGAAGAAGGGTAGTGAGACTGCCGCTTCTGATTCAGGTATGTTCATGATAGAAGTGAATATGTCATTAAATCAAATTTCTACTTGGGTATTAGATACCGCCTGTGGTTCTCATATCTGCAATTTGTTGCAGGGACCAAGGAGAAGTAGGACTCTTGAGGAAGAGGAGGTGATTCTACTGATGGAAATGGAGCAAGAGTTGTTGTTGAAGATGTAGAATCATTTCATTTACATATGCCTACGGGCAAGACTATTGTTTTAAATAATTGTTACTTTGTTCCCTCGATTGTGAGGAATATTATTCACATGTTAGACTTGGCTGGATTTTCATTTATTATTGAGAATAATGAATGTTCTATTCTTAGAGATAATATTCTTTATGGACGTGGTGCTTTAAATAATGGTCTGTATATATATGTGACATAATTTGCTTCAGATTGAACAAACTAATAAAAGAAAAGGGATGATGAAAATCTGACTTTATAGTGGCACTGCAGTCTCCATTTAGTAGACATGGAGAGAGGGCTGCAAATTTGCTAGGAATGGTACACACAGATGTATGTGGACCAATGTCTAAGCAAGCCATGGGTGGATTTTCATACTTCATTACTTTCATATATGATAGATCTGGATTCGGATATATGTTTGATGAAACACAAGTCTGAGGCCTTTGAAAAGTTCAAAGAATATAAGTATGAAGTGGAGAAACAACCAAACATAGTATTATAACTCTTCGATTAGATCGAGGTGGTGAATACTTGAACGGAGAGTTTCTAGATTATCTCAAAGTAAATGGTATAGTCTCCCAGTGGACTCCTCCAGATTGGTATCTAAAAGGAGAAATCGAACTTTGTTAGACATAGTTCGGTCCATGATGAGCTATGCAAATCTTCCAGTATTCCTATAGGGTTATGCATTGGAAACCTCAGCATATTTACTAAATAAGGTGCCTTCCAAATCTGTTCCTCAAACTCCATATGAGATATGGAAAGAAAGGAAACCGAGTCTTAAACACGTTAAGATTTGGGGATGTCCAGCTTATGTCAAGAAAGTTGACCCAGATAAGCTGGAATATCGATCCGTAAAATGTAGTTTTGTGGGATATCCTAAAGAGACTTTAGGGTATTACTTTTACACCGATCATCGGGTGTTTGTCTCTAGACATGCTACCTTCTTGGAAAAGGAGTTTATCCTTGAAGGAAACAGTGGGAGCAAAATTAAACTTGATGAAGTTCAAGAAGCACAAACTACTACGGATCAAGTGGAAACACCTGTTCTGACTGAACAACCTTTTGTGGAACAGCCCATTCATAGATCAGGGAGAGTGTCTCGCCAACCTGAGAGGTAAGATGGCCTTGTCATTGAGAATGACAATGAGTTGTCGATCATTGATGATGATGACCCTGTGACCTATAATGAGGCTATGAGTAGTGTTGACTCAGAGAAATGGCATAGTGCCATGAAATCCAGAATGGAATCTATGTATACGGTATACAAAAGATAGATTATAGCAGATGGCCAGGTGGAGACCTATAAGGCCATGCTTGTGGCAAAAGAATTCAAACAAAGGCAATGGATTGACTTTGATGAAACCTTTTACCTGTAGCCCTGTTAAAATCAGTTCGGATTTTGCTTGCGAATGCTGCTTACTACGACTATGAGATCTGGCAATTAGCCAGATGGTTTTCTTTCCAAGAGAAATGAAAACCTAGTGTGTAAGCTGCTGCGAACCATATGTGGTTTAAAGCAGGCTTCTTGAAAGATGGAACATTTGTTTTGATGAGACAATCAAAGAGTTTGATTTTATCAAAAACGAAGATGAACTATGCGTCTACAAAAGGGTTAGTGGGAGCGCGGTAACATTTCTTGTATTGTATTGAATTAGAGTTGACACACATAACAACATAGCAGACCCACTCACAAAGCTACTTTCTAAAAGTCACTTTGATCGTCATAAAGACAAGATGGGTATTAGATACCAGAGTGATTGGCTTTAGTACAAGTGGGAGATTGAAAGGAATATGTCCTAAGTCCAATCATGTATGAGGATTTAGGAATAACTTTTATGTAATCTATTTTGATTTCATTGATATTAATAAAAGACTTGTTTTGTTTTTATTACGGGCTCTATCTATTTAAGTGTTTAAATAAGATATACCATAGTTTAGAGTAAAGCTTTTTATGGATTATGATGAGATCATAATAGTGAGACCTAAAAAGATGATGACTCTAAACTTAAATAGTTCCTGGTCATAGGATTACTAACTGGTAATTAATAATCCGCAAAGATCGGTATATACTATGCTTGCTTCATTATGAAGGATGTCTGCTCTCATAGACATTTGTGTGGTGACACTATAGCTAGTATGTAGGTTCTTATTATAGAATAAGTTCACTGAACATGACTCACACAGCTGAACAACTGATGGAGTTCACTCACGTGCCAGCAGTTGTTCATATAGTGTTAATTGTACAAGTATCCTTAGACTTGAGGTCATCATAGTCATCTTGTGTACACTGAACTATGCTTTGGTTTAGTTCTTAGTCTCCAGGGATAATTATTAGGGCTCTTCTGGGTATAGGAATTTGTACACGAAGATAGTGTATGATCAATAAAGGATCTACCCCTTCCAGTGAAGGAAGCGAATGTTCAAGGCTGATCCACTTATGCTAGTTCAGGAATCTCTGGCCAGAGTGAATGAAATTAGAAAGGAGTTTCTAATTTGCATAGAACTACGCATAGTAAATGGTAAGCAAGTGATTGAATTAGATAGGCTTGACACGAGATCCATGCCTTGTATTTAATCGGGACATTGTAGGGTAGAAGGAGTTTATTGTACGGTAACTATTCACTGAATAGGTTCTTGGTATTCTAAGCAGTGAATTCATATTATCCGGATAGTCGCGATATGCTGAGAAGTATCCCTCACGATGTAGAATAAATGTGATTAATTAATTAATCATATTTAATAAATTAGAGAATTTATATAAATAATGATAAAATAGTTTTATTATTATTTATATCTACTACCGGCTTAATATTGAACCTACAGGGTCACACCATAAAAAGAGAATGATTTAATGGTGGAGGAATTAATTAATAATGGCTAAATAATTATTTATTTATGAAATAAATAATTAATTGGCAAATTTAATAATTGATTAAATGAGATTTAATTGATTATAAATTAATTAAGAAAAGTTCTTAATATTATTAATTAAAGGATTTAATTTTTGGAAATTAAATCAAGAGAGAGAATTATTTCTAAAGTGTTTAGAAAAAGGATTAATAATTAAAAGGTATTTTAATTATTAATGAGAATAATAAATGGGATAATAATAATATTATTTATGGAAAATTTCAGCTGAAAATTTTGCCTATAAATACACTATTACAGACCCTATTTTATTCCAACCCACATCAAACCCGAAAACCCAAAAAGTTTGGAAAACCCAATTCTCTCCACCTCCTTCCTCCTCCTTAACATCGTTTTCTTGGTGGATACCGGTGGAGTGCTTCACACTTGAGGAGCAACTGCTAAAGATCTCAGATCGTTGTCTCCGAATTATTTTAAAGGTTAGATTCGATCCCTCGAATTTTTTTATTCATGATCTGTATGCTTTTATTTGGATTTTATATGTGTAAAAGTGTTTTGCCATGCCCCGCTGCGTTAAAAATCCAACAAGTCTTGTGCTCCAGTTTGCACTGTGTGTGTTCCATGTGCATCCCCAAGGGTTTTAGATCTTTTCTTTCTGTAATAGGTTTGACGTGAACTGTGTTCCTTGCCCTCTTGGCCTGTGCTCCTAGTTGGGAGCTTGTTTCATAGTGACATCCTTTTGGGAGGATGAAACTAGAGTTGTGCTAATTTCCTTATTAATCACCACAGTTTGTTGGAAAACTGTGGTGTGGCTAGGCTTGGGTGTACTCACCTCTCCAACCTTATCCTTAGGGTTTCTTTGATTTTCACCATGTCCCTCACCCAACTCACTACCCTGCACACTCCCCTCTTTAGGTTTGGTAGATTTTGCAACTGGTTTCTTTTGAGAGACACCAGAGGGGGCTTTCTTTGTTTTAGATTTTAAAGATTTTGTGTTGGTAGCTTAGGTAGGCATCTGTTGGGTCATTGACACAGATGCCAGAGCTACACTTAAAGACAAATAAATTTGTGAGGTTGGAAGAGTAGAGACAGTGGTTCTTAAATCAATTACCTGAGCGCCTTCCATGATTGGAAAGTAGAAGAGGGGCACCTCTTTGTGGTGACTTGCTCTGTTGAGATTTGCAATGATTCTCCTTTCTTGAACCCAACAATTCAGTTTGTTGGTTGGGTTCTCAATAGCAATATTCTCAATAAGATGGTTAGCAAGCATCATAAAGAATCTAGCATAATAGACACTTTTACCTCTTTTATTAACTTCCCCTAACTTATAACCTAACTCAAACATGATCATGTCACTGAAATTAAAGTACTTATCAATAACTAGCATATAAAGCAAGTTAAGCATGGAAATATTAACAGAATCAAAATTACTTACTTTACCAGAAAATACTTTGGTAACTACATCACACAAATAACTCCACTTTTTTCTAAGACCTAGCCTCCTAATCTCACTTAACTTAGAGGTAGAAAGAGCACAGCCAATAGAATTAAGCATGGTAACTAAATTAGCATTTGTGTGTGGAACAGTAGTAGTGTTATCTAGAATTTTAAAGCATGCTTTGATAATGTCACCATTAATGCAATGCTCTTTACCTTTAATGGTGAGAGTGATGGTTTTGTCTGAAGACTGGTACACATCAGTTGTCCACATCTCCTCCACAACTTCACAGTAGATTGTGGGTGATTCCAGCATAGCATAATTTAGTTTGCAATTTTTCACAACATCCATCATTTTGTGAAAGTTTTCAGATGCTGGAATTTCCTTGTTCACAAGAGCTACAAAGTTGTTCTTTTCATAGATGAATCCGGACTGAGACATGATTTTGACTACTGGTGTCATTGTTACAGTAGAGAAATTTGCAGAGAGAGAGAGTATTTGCTTTGGAGAAGAGGAGAGTTAGAGCAATTAATTTGAGAATGATAAAAGAAAAGAATGAAAATAAATTTTGCTTTTATACTGTCTTAGAAATAAACTGTCAAAAGTAATAAAGTGAAATAAAGTAACCAATCAAAGTAGCCCAAAATAGCCGTTTAAAATAAATAAACTGTCAAAATTCTATCAATTATCCGCCGTGTTATACTTATAGACTGTAAATATATCCGATGGATAATGTTCAGAGTTCCAACGGCTAAGATTGAGAAAATTCGATGGATGAGAATAAAACAATTATCCCTTGGGTATAAAATAATCCAGAAAAGTAATTGATTTTTATTGAGAAATTCTATTTCGACATATGATCAAACTTGATGGATAATGAGCATCCGTCGGGATGTAAATTTTGACTTAGCCAAAATTTCATCTAATCAGAAAAATCAATTAAGTTTCTGATTGCATCATAACTTACAAGAAAATATCTGAAATGATTTAAGAATAATTAAGCATACCTAACTCACTTATCAACCTAGAAAATGTGGATTCATCAAGTAGCTTGGTAAAGATATCTGCAAGCTTCTTTTCACTTGGAACAAACTGAAGTTCCATAGTACCATTCATCACATGTTCTCTAATGAAGTGGTACTTGATATCTATGTGCTTTGTTCTTAAGTGTTGTACTGGATTTTCAGTGATGGCAATTGCACTTGTGTTATCACAGAAAATAGGAATTTTGTCCACTTGTAGACCATAGTCCAATAATTGGTTTTTCATCCACAAAATTTGTGCACAGCAACTACCAGCAACAATATATTCAGCTTCAGCTGTAGAAGTGCAAACTGAATTTTGCTTTTTACTGAATTAGAACACAAGCTTGTTCCCTAGAAATTGACAGGTACTTTTTCTATCAATTTTACAACCTGCATAATCTGCATCTGAATAACCAATTAGATCAAAGCCAGAATCTCTAGGGTACCAAATGCCAAGTTTTGGTCTTCCCTTGAGATATCTGAAAATTCTCTTAATAGCTACTAAGTGAGATTCTCTAGGATCAGCCTAAAATCTAGCACAAAGACAAGTAGCAAACATTATATCTGGCCTACTAGCTGTTAAGCACAGAAGTGAACCAACCATGCCCCTATAGCTTGAAATATCCACAGACTTTTCAGTAGTGTTTAATTTAAGTTTAGTTGCAGTGGCCATGGGAGTTTTTGCAGATGTGCAATCCATTAGATCAAACTTCTTTAAGAGATCATAAATAAATTTGGTTTGACTAATGAACATTCTATCACTAACTTGCTTAACTTGTAAACCAAGAAAGTAAGTTAGTTCTCCCATCATGCTCATTTCATACTTACTTTGCATCAATTTGGCAAACTTTTTGCAAACTTTTTCATCTGTAGAGCCAAATATAATATCATTTGCATAAATTTGAACAAGTATACTAGAGCCATTAACATTCCTAAAGAATAAAGTTTTATCAGCAGTACCTATTGTGAAGTGATTTTCCAAAAGAAACTTTGATAAAGTGTCATACCAGGTTCTTGGTGCTTGCTTCAACCCATAAAGTGTTTTCAAAAGATAGTAGACATATTATGGAAAATTTGGATCTTCAAAACCAGGAGGCTGACTGACATAGACTTCCTCCTCCAAATCTCCATTTCGAAAGGCACTTTTGACATCCATTTGATAGACCTTAAAATTGGGATGGGCTGCATAGGCTAAGAAAATTATGATGGCTTCTAGTCTTGCAACAGGAGCAAAGTTTTCATCAAAATCTATTCCTTCTTGTTGACAGTAGCCCTTAGCAACCAAACTAGCTTTGTTCCTGACTACTATGCCATTTTCATCCATCTTGTTTCTGAATACCCACTTGGTGTCAATTGTATTCTTTCCTTTAGGTTTGGGTACCATCTTCCATACCTTGTTCCTTTCAAATTGGTTTAGCTCCTCCTGCATAGCTAAAACCCAATCAGGATCCAACAAAACTTCTTCTACTTTCTTTGGTTTTTCCTTAGAGGGAAAGCTGTTATATAGACATTCTTCTTGAGTTGCTTTCCTTGTTTGAACTCTAGAAGATGCATCACCAATGATGAGCTCAAAAGGGTGATTTCTAGTCCATTTTCTTTGTTGAGGTAGATTAGCTCTAGATGAAGAGGTCCCATTGTTGTCTTGATGTGTGACTGAGTTTTGATTATAAGAAACTCCCCCTGAGTTTGTGAATCTTTGATTTGAGAAAGGGGTACTTCCTGTAGGTGATCTATTTTGACTCTCAGCTTCTCTCGTTGTTCCGATGGATGATACACTTTGTATCTCGGCGGATAAAGCTGATTGTCTCCCGATGGATGAGGCAGATGGTCTACTGACGGATGAAGCATTTTGTAACTTGACAGATGTTAAATTATGTGCTTATTAGTTGTAGATTTTTCTACATTATCCTTATCCAATATTTCTTGATCACTTTCATCATCACTATCATCCCTAACCATCTCGACATTATCAAATTTGAGGCTTTCATGGAAATCTCCATCTTGCAGTCCTTTAATATTTTTATCATTAAACACAACATATATAGATTCCATAACAATGTTGGTTCTTAGATTGTAGACTCTATATGCTTTTCCAACAGCATATCCAACAAAGATTCCTTCATCCGCTTTAGCATCAAACTTTTCATGTTGATCAGTTTGATTCCTTAAGATATAACATTTACAGCCAAAGACATAAAGAAAATTCAGAGTTGGCTTCCTATTCTTGAACAATTGATAGGGTGACATGCACTTTGCTTGATTAACCAAATAAATTTTCTGAGTGTAGCATGCAGTATTCACAGCTTCAGCCCAAAAATATGTTGGTAACTTTGATTCTTCAAGCATTGTCCTTGCAGCTTCAATAAGAGATCTGTTCTTCCTTTCCACTACTCCATTTTTGTGTGGAGTTCTTGCTACAAAAAATTCATGCATAATCCCATTCTCTTCACAAAATGATCTCATCATAGAATTCTTGAACTCAGTTCCATTGTCACTCCTGATTCTTCCTACTTTAAAGTCAGGATGATTGTTGACTTGCCTTATGTGATTGATGATGATTTCACTAGCTTCATCTTTGGACTTTAGAAAATATGTCCAAGAGAAATTTGAGAAATCATCCACAATTACTAGGCAAAATATTTTTCTTGAGATGGACAACACATTGACTGGTCCAAACAAATCCATGTGCAAAAATTGCAAAGGTTCTTCAATTGTTGAATCAAGCTTTTTTCTGAATGATGCCTTGATCTACTTTCCTTTCTAGCAGGCATCACACAATCCAACCTTAGTAAACTCGACTTGAGGAATTCCTCTAACCAATTCCTTCTTGAAGCTCATTCAGGGTCTTGAAGTTTAGATGGGACAGCTTCTTGTGCCATAGCCAACTTTCATCTTGACTTGCTTTACTCAGTAGACAAGTGACAGATTCTGCATTTGATGAGTTGAAGTCAGCTAAGTACACATTTCCTTTTCTCACTCCAGTGAGAACCACTTTGTTGCTCTTTTTATTTGTCACAACACAGGCTTATAAATTGAAGGTAACTGAGTTGCCCTTATCACAAAGATGGCTGATACTCAACAAATTATGCTTGAGACCATCCACTAGGGCAACCTCTTCAATGATGACATTGTCTTTTGAAATCAAACCATATCCCACAGTATAACCTTTGCTGTCATCTCCAAAAGAAATACTTGGGCCAGCTCTTTCCTTGAACTCAGTGAGCAGGGTAGAATTTCCAGTCATGTTCCTTGAGAAACCACTATCCATATACCAAAGATTCTTTCTATTTCCCTGCACACATCAAAATCACATCAAGTTGATTTTGGTACCCAAGTTTCCTTGGGTCCTGCCTTGTTAGCTTTCTTCTTTGGTTTCTTAGGTTTGATCTCATTTGACTTGGGAATTTCTGATTCATCCTTAGTCATTTGAGTTGGACCTTTGAAACCAGTCATTAAAACAGAATTATTATGCATATTTTGATTAACAGGAAAAGGTATGCTGTTTGCAAACATGTTATTCCAGTAAGGCATACTAAATGGCATTTGAGGCATACTAAATGCAGCATAATAAGGATTAGGTGCAAATGGCATATTAGCAAATTGTGCATTCATATTCAGAGTAGACATAACATTCATAGGCATGGTATGCATGTTGGGAAAAGATGAGGGTACAGACATGGGAGTTGGCATAGCAAGTTTGCAATTAACAGACAAATGATTAACACTACCACACTTAACACAGATTTTCCTTGGTGCATATTTATCAGGTGTGTAATTGTTATATTTGTTAATTCCTACTTTCCCATTTCTATTGTTTTTCTTTTTAGCTTATGTTTTAACCTCAATCTTTTCTAATATGTCATTCAATTGCTTGATAGACAAATGACCAACATTTACTTTCTTTTCTTTTCTGGCTTGACTAGATTCTCCTGGAATAAAATTCTTAGAAACTGATCCATATTTCTCATTCAACTTAGCAAGCTTAGCTTTGCTAACTGGTTTACTCACAGTAGACGGATGTGGCTCCTTGTCTCTCGACGGATAATCCTTTTGATTATCTGATGGATAATTTTCATCATCCGTCGAGTCCACATCTGTAAAAAATCCTTCAACCAAATTGGACTCAAGCTTCTCTTTACTCTTCTTCCAGGCTGCATCACAAAAGGACTCAATACCTTGAACTTTAGTGATTTAAGCATGAACATCTCTAGATGATTTCCATGCCTTAATCACTTCCTTTTCTCGTTCAAGCTACTTCTTTAAAATCTCTTCTTTCTTCAAGGACTTAGTTAATTCATCCTTAGCAATCTTACACTCAATTCTCAATTTCTAAAATTCAATAAACTGAGACTCTAGCACATTATTCCTCTCACTTAAAAAACAAATTGTTTTCTTTAATTTTAGCATTTTCCTTAGTGAGGGACTTAAGTGTAACACGCAGGTGATATAATTCTGTGGACATGTCATTTATTGCATCATTACACTCAGCTTTATATAAGTGTGCTAGGTTACTGGTGATTACCTGATTGCTTGAAGAACTTGTTTCTGTTTCTTCAGATTTGGCCATTAGGGCTAGATTGACATATCTTGTTTCTTCATCTTCATCCAATCCATCTACAGCCCAGTCATTCTCCCGTATGATGAAAGCCCTTTCCTTTTGCTTGAGAAACTTAAAGTATTTCTGTTTATAATCAATAGGCTCAAACTTCTTTTTGCTGGAATCAGACTTTCTACATTCACTGGTAAAATGACCTGTCCAAGCCATATTTGAAACACTTGAATTTTGACTTATCAACCATGTTTCTGTTTGGCTTGGCTGCACCAAAATTCTTCTTGAATTTGAGCTTGGAAAACCTCCTGGATAAGAATGCTAGATGTTCATCAATATCATCCATGTCATCTTGGCTCAACTGATCTTCATTTTTAGCTACCAGCCCTTTGTCTTTGCTTTCACAGACCTTTGAAGTAGACTCAACAGCTTCCACCTTCATCTCTTTCTCCTTTTCTAACTCAGCAACCAGTGCTATGGACCCTCCTTTCTTCCTTCCTTTCTCCATCCTTTCATCTTGCTCTATTTCAAGCTCATAGGTTTTCAGGATGCCATATAGTCTCTCTAAGGTGAACTCCTTGTAATCCTGTGAATTTCTCAATGAGACTGTCATTGGCTTCCACTCATTTGGAAGATATCTAAGGAACCTGAGGTTAGAGTCTTTTGTTTGATAGACTCTTCCATGCAACTTTAGAGAATTTAGTAGCTTTTGAAATCTACTAAATATATCAGTGAGAGACTCACTATCTTCACAGTGGAAATGCTCATATTGTTGAACCGGTAGCTGCATCTTGTTCTCCCTAACTTGCTCAGTACCATCACAAATAATCAGAATTGTGTCCCAAACCTCTTTGGTTATTTTACAGTTAATGATGTTATCAAACATATCACCATCAACTCCATTGAACAATATATTCATGGCCTTTTTATCTTTCCTGACTTGCTCAATATCAGGGTCTGACCATTCATGCCTAGGTTTTGGAACAGATGGCTCATTGCCAGTTGTAACTCTCATTGGTACATGAGGACCTCTCTCTATGCAGTCCACATAGGCCTCATCTTGCGAAAGAAGATGTAGGTGCATCTTCACCTTCCAGTGGTGATAATTATCTTTGCCTAGAAATGGAATTTGAACTCCAATATCCTTTTTATTCATCTTATTGTTTGTTATGATCTTTACACTCTTTGTACTTCAAGAGCTTGCTCTGATACCAATTGTTATTCCTTAACAATACAACAAGAACTACAGAAGGAGGGGGTTGAATATAATTCTGGCTTCTTTTAGAGATTTTCAAAGAGTTCTAACTTAATACATATAACATTGTTTGATTTGCTAAAGTGTTGAATAGATAGATAATTGAAATTAATACACTAAGTAATCAAACACAAGTTTTAAAACTTTCTAGTGGATTTGAATGTATCCACCATATATATATATATCAGTTTGAGAACTATGTGAAGCTCTGAATACCTCACAACTGCTTTACAAGTAGAACAAATAAACTACAGAGAAATTCTTACAGAATACAACTTGATATATTTCTCTGGAAAATGTATTTGCTGTGTTAATTATTCTACTTGTTACACTTGGTTTATATATCACCAAGTTTACATGAAAGTAAGAAAAGATAATAAAACAAAACATATCTAGTCTAACTCCATGCTACTTCACTACTCTATTCCAGCATCTTTGAATATCTTCACATTTGCATGGAAATGGTAATGCTTTTTTGTTCTCAAAATCCTGCTTAACAGGCTGCCACATTCCTTTTGCAAACACCCAACGCATGTGACTGTGTTGTCACTGTCAACAGCTATATGAATTTGATCATCTGTCGGGACTATGTTTGTCATCCGTCAGGAGTCTTGATGATTATTCACAATGCGTGTTCGAGATCACGTTTTACTGGCGTGTTTACTTCAAACTGAAATTTTGTTGAAGATAATATCAAATTATGAAAACAATTACCAGGGAGTGGTCACGCATACATATCATGCGTATATGGTGGGAAAATAGGGCTATGAATGCAGTCAAAAGGTTATTTCGTCACTTCTTCCCACAAAATTGGTATATAGGTCCTCCACCCAATATTTTTTTCAATTTAAATAATGTATTTAACATACAAATAAAATATTAAAAAATATCAAACTCAAACACTAACATCTACAAATAAGTTTATTTAAATAAAATTTTCAAAAAAGATTAGATATTAAGTAAAATGTAACACAATCCTACATAAATAACAAAAAAAAACTCTATAACTGAAGTCGTTGCAAATCACTAGAAACAGTCTCAACTACTCGAATTCGTCGTCTCCAAGCCGCCATATCTAAAGTCATGTCACCTGTGAGATTTAAAGGCTCCATTTCCAAATTTAATGATCATCCCAAAACCGATACGGTCTACCAATTTTTTCTTTCTCCGTACTAATATGCTTTCAACCCCTCTAACCGGAGCTGATGTACGCCTTCTCCAGCATACATTATACTTCTAAATTAAATTATTTTTTCTTTAAATATTTTAATAAAAAGTATTTTAAATGTCGGTCTAGAGTAAGCCATCAAATATATAACCCTCTTATACGTGGGGTTCCTAAAAATAACGTATATATGTAACAACTTTATATATTGGATGTGAAAAATCTGACATAAATATAGCTTTAATGCGTTAACATTAACTCAACTGATGTATATGTCAATTATATATGTCGGTTTTTTTGTTACCCGACATAAAAAGTAGTTTTAAAGTGTTAATATAAGTCACCTTTTTAAAAAACCCGACGTGTAAAGAGTTATATACGTCAGACTATTTTATATGCAAGGTAAAATGTGCGACGTAACAATCCAGTTTTGTATTAGTGAAACCTGAAACTAGATATCATGTGAAAATTCTAGAAGCAAGATGAGGGTAATGCATTGCACACACACATAATCCAGGAGGTAACTCATGCCCTCACATTTAAAATTTGTGTATTTGTTATTTCCCAACAATACAACAGGAGAATTACAGAAGGGGGATTGAATAGAATTCTGGTTTCTTTTTCTATTCTGAAAAACTCTTTATAGAATATACAACTTTGTTTTTGAATAAGCAAGATTGCAGATAAAGCTTTTGAAGTATTCTACTTACACAAAGTAAATAAACACAATATTTAAAAACTTTTTGGTGGATTTGTCTTTCCACTAGAGATGTATATTTGAAGAAATCTCTGTGATGCAAATTACACACAGCTGCTTACAAGTATTTTTTTACAACTTTGAACTTGAGAGTATTTTATAAAGATAAAGCTTACTAAACTCTTGAGTTCTTGTTATTTAAATACTTTCTACACTTGATTTATATATTGGACCAAGTTTACATGTGCAATAAACAAGAATAAAAGTCCTAACAGCTAGGTCCATGAACATGCTTCTTCATCTCTTTGTCCAATGCAATCGAAGTAAGATACATCATCTTTGAACGACCTTGTTTTGCATGGAAATAGAAATGCTTTATTTTCTTTTAAACCCTGTAAGCAGGCTGCCACATTCCTTTTATGCACAATCAACTCATGTGACTCTGTCAGCCTCTATCAAGTCATTATCAACTTTTATCTTGTTGATCATCCGTTGAAGCTTCATTGTTGTCATCCTTTGATAATATACTAGTGTTATTCGTTGAAGCTTTCTTGTTAGCATCTGTTGAAGCTTTATCTGATATCAGTTGAAGATCTCTTGACTAGCTTATCCGTTGAAGGCATACTGAGTCATCCATTGAAACTTGTAGTTTAGCAGTTGAAGGTGTTTCCTTAGCAGTTGATACTCTTTCACTTATACAAAATTACAAGGCATTTTATATCTACACTTAGCCCACCTTTTGTATATCTTTCTAGTAGTCAACATGACTTAGAAATCACTATAACTCACAAATCCCTCATCTATCATAGTGTACAGAATGTGCTACAAACTTATTAATATAAGCTACTCCTTCAACAGATAAACAGACTGTGGTTATCCGTTGAAGACTTCTAAATGACACTTAACAATTCTACTTTAAGGTGTTTTGGTGAGTTATCTACCAGATTGGAAGTCAGAATGAAGAGATGAAGCAAATCAGGACTACACTATCTCAAGTCCTGAGGATTAAAGAAGAAAAGCTGATATCAAGCTTTGTCAAGAATCATTTTGGATTCAGATTGACTCAGTGAGATTGGTAAAAGATACAAGGACTGTAAGTTATAGTTTGTTATCTAGTTAAACTCTTATTGCATTTGTACTTAAATGTTTTTGACATCATCAAATCTATTAACTTGTATATTTTGCATAATTTACAAGTTGAGGGAGATTGTTAGATATATTTGAGATGTCATGTCTAATATGATTTGTGTTTAGTTTTCAGAACTTAACAATAGGACAAATCAGGACTTACTAAAATCAGGACTTACTGGAAGTCAGAACTTAATATCAGAACTTAAGGTCATATCAGAACTTAAGTGCGGGAAGACTTTCAGATAAGGAATGAAGCTGATTTACAGGAGAAGATCGAGACTAAAATAATAGAAGATATGTATGGAAAGAGTTAGAAGACTGGAAGACTTGTAGAAGATATCTGATTGATATATTTTAGGAGACAGAATTGTATTCCATATCAATTAGAATATATCTTGTAACTGTGTACTATATAAACACAGACTTAGGGTTTACACTATATGTTTTATTATTATCGAGAAGATTATACATTGTAACCTAGCAGCTCTTAGTGATATTTGTTCATCACTGAGAGAGAACAACAGTTCATATTGTAACAGAGTTTATTGAATATACTTGATTTTTGTTACATACTTGTGTTAAATCGATTTGATTGTATAAGCATTGTATTCAACCCCCTTCTACAGTGTTGTGTGACCTAACAATTGGTATCAGAGCTTTTCTGTTAACACACATACAGTAAAGATCCAAACAATCATGTCTGAAGGAGCACAAATTCCAACCAAGCCCACCAAAACTCAAGAAACTCAAAATACCCAAACCCACAGTCGATATGAGACTATTAGGGTTCCCATACTGAGACATTCTGAGTATCTCATATGAAAAGTGAAGATGGCTATGTTTCTGGAAGTTACAGATCCAGAATACCTTAATAGGATTCATGAAGGACCATATAAGCCTACCAAGCTCTCTGTTGCAGTTGCTGATCAACCGACAAAGGCCATACCAAAGGAGAAAGGTGATTACACAGCTGAAGACATCTCATCTATTGCCAAGGATGCAAGGGTAAGGCATTTGCTGCATAGTGCCATTGATAATGTCATGTCAAACAGGGTAATTCATTGCAAGACTATAAAGGAGATATGGGATGCTTTGGAGACAAGATGCCAGAGAACTGATGCAATCAAGAAAAACATGAGGACTACACTCACGCAAGAGTATGAGCACTTTGACTCAAAAGCTGATGAGTCATTAACTGATTTATATGACAGGTTTTTCAAACTGTTGAATGATCTGTCACTGGTGGACAAGGAGTATGATCTTGAAGATTTAAATCTAAAATTTTTTTAGCTCTTCCTGAAAATTGGGATTTGACGTCTACTACCATAAGAGACAACTATGACCTTACTGAAACTACTCTTAATGAAATTTATGGTATGCTCAAGACTTATGAACTTGAGATGGATCAAAGGAGCAAGAGGCATGGAAGAAAGTCAAGGACAGTTGCTCTTAAAGCTGATGAGGAATCTCCTAAAGTGGTTGCCTCAAAGAGGGGCAAAGGAAATGCTCTCATCATAAAGTCTGATTCAGAGTCATCATATTCTGATGATGATGATTCAGAAACTGAAAGTTTACCTGAAATAGATGTTGATGAAGAGATGATGCAAATGTGTGCTCTTATGGTAAAGGGTATCACAAAGATAGCCTACAGGAAATTCAGAAAGGGCAAGAAGTTTTCCAAGAAAGGTGGAAGTTCTGATAAGAAAGGATCAGAAAGTCTGAAGGCAAAGAAAAGTCTAACAGAGGAGACAACTCAAATGTCAAATGCTATAATTGTGGTGAAAGAGGCCAGATATCTCCTGACTGCAAGAAAGGAAAAAGCGGCAAAGGCAAGGCACTTGTCACAAAGAAGAAAAGCTGGACAGATACTTCAGATTCTGAACATGACGTGAACTATGCCTTGATGGCAAATACCGATAGCAGTCCTGAAATTGCTGAATTAAAGGTACCTCAAACAACTTATGTTTTTCATACTGATGATATTACTGAGTTGAGATTATATCTTAAAACCATGTTCATTACTTATAGAGATCAGACTTTAACATGTGAAAGATTAACATCTGAAAATTTTGCTTTTAAAATTAGGAATGACTATTTAGAAAAGGAGTTAGTTTTTCTCCATCAAACTAAGAAAGAAAGGGACGATGCTTTGTATGTTAAGGATGAAGTGTTAAAATTGAATGAATCTCTAAAAACTGATTTAGAACAGGAAAGAGGATTTATCAGAACTTGGACTAACTCTGGAAGAACAACTCAGAATTTACTAAGTAGTGGAAACTGGAAAGAGGGCTTAGGTTATGGAGATGATAAAAGTGAGAAAGAAACTGTTTAAATTGAGCCAATTGTTATTAAACAGACTGCTAAGCCAAAGGTAAATCCTGTTAAGTTTGTAGCAAAAACTGTAAAGTCTGATTGTGAAAAGATGAAAGACTCTAGGACAGAAGTTAAAGAAAAGTCAACTTTTGACAAATTACAACAGGATAAACTAGCTGAAGTAAACATAGGCTTAATGACAAAGAAGCAGCTTAAGTATAAGCTGAAAGAGATTAGAAATGTCAACAAGGTAAAAGAAGCTAGCAAAAATAGGAATGGTAAGGAAGGTGTGAATAAAAGCAATAATTATATGCCTGTTCCTAATGCTCCTAGAAAGAAATACTATAATTTTGGAAACTCTAACCATCTTGCTTCTTTTTGCAGGAAGAATAAGAATATAAACTCTTTACCTCCTAGATCAGGAGTTAAGAGTCAGTCTGTTAGGTTTAAGCCACAAAATCCTTGTTTTCATTGTGGTAGTTTATGGCATTCCATTTATACTTTTAAGGAATATCATAGTTTGTACTATGATTATTATCAAATAAAACCTTCTTTGAAGAAAGTTAGTATTATTCCTTCTAGTGTAAAGTCTGATGCAAAGTCTGATATAAATTCTGATAAACAGCATGCTAGCATAAACTCTTAAATTAAATCCGCTGCAAATGATAACAAACTTAAAAAGGCCAAAGGATCCAAGCAAGTCTGGGTCCTTAAAACTAACCAATAGTAGTCTTTGTGATTGCAGGGCAACAGGAAAAATATCCTAGTTCTGGACAGTGGATGTTCAGGACATATGACTGGAAATAAAGCCCTGCTATCAGACTTTGTGGAGAAAGTTGGCCCAGGAGTTTCTTATGGAGATGGCAACATGGGAAAAACTCTGGGATATGGCAATATCAATCTTGGGAATGTCATCATTGAAACAGTAACTTTTTTCTCAGGACTTAAACACAATCTGCTAAGTGTGAGTTAAACCTGTGATGGATGTTATCATGTGGATTTCTTTGAAGAACACTGTGAAGTTGTAAGAAATTCTACAGGCAAAGTGGTTCTGAAAGGTTATAGGCATGGTAACATTTATGAAGCCAGACTTTTAACAAGTTCTGATGGTTCTGCAATCTGTCTGTTGAGTAGAGCATCAATTCAAGAAATCTGGAATTGGCACAAAAGACTCTCTCATTTAAATTTCAATAACATAAATGAGCTTGTAAGGAAAGATCTTGTGAGAGGACTGCCAGAATCAGTTTTTGCTCCTGATGGCCTTTGTGATTCATGTCAAAAGGCAAAACAAAGAAAATCTTCATTCAAGAGCAAAACTGAATCTTCAATTCTTGAGCCTTATCATCTACTGCATATTGATCTATTTGGTCCAGTCAATGCCATGTCTACTGCAAAGAAGAAATATGCTATGGTTATAGTGGATGAGTTCACAAGATACACTTAGGTGTATTTCTTGCACAAGATGAATGAAACTTCATCTACTCTAACTGATCATGTCAAACAGCTGGATAAATTGGTCAAAGATTCTGTTAAAATAATAAGAAGTGATAATGGTACTTAGTTCAAGAATTCAATCATGGAAGAGTTCTGCAAAGAGCATGAAATCAAACAGGAATTTTCTGCACTTGAAAATCCACAGCAAAATGAAGTTGTAGATAGAAAGAACAGGACTCTCATTGAAGCTGCACGAACTATGCTTGATAAAGCAAAGCTACCAACCTACTTTTGGGCTGAAGCTGTGCAGACTGCTTGTTTTACACAGAATGCTACACTCATAAACAAGCATGGAAAAACACCATATGAGTTGGTGAAGAAAAAGAAGCCGAATCTGAAATACTTTCATGTATTTGGTTGCAAGTGTTTTGTTCTTAAGACTCATCCCGAACAGCTGTCAAAATTTGATTTAAAAGCTGATGAAGGAATTTTTGTTGGATATCCACTTTCCACAAAAGCCTTCAGAGTCTATAATTTAAGAACAAGGGTTGTCATGGAATCTATCAATGTATCTTTTAATGATAAGAAGATTACTGGACTTGAAGATTTCAATGATCATGATCAGCTGAGATTTGAAAATGAAGATTTAAATTCTGATACTGTAAATTCTGATGACTTAAACTCTGATCCTGTAAGTTCTGACGGGTTAAGTTCTGATGTCATTGAAATGGTGGTAACTACTGAAAGGGAAAATGCACCTATCCAGGGGGAGCAAGCTAATGATCCTACCACATCTCAAGACTCTCAAGAAGCATCAGAACCTATCACTGGCTCTTCAAGTTCTGATTCATCAAGTTCTGATGAGCTAAATTCTGATAATCCTGGAAACTCTGATTCTTCAAATCCTGAAGGATCCAACTCTAATTCTGAAGTCTCAGAGAGCATAACTTCAGTGGGAGCATCATAAAATGCTGATGGAGACAGCATGGATCATGGGGGAGGATCCAGTTCTAAAGAACAACTTCCATCTACAAGGAAGTGGACTAAAGCACATACACCTGACTTAATAATTAGAGATCCTGAAGCAGGTGTCAGAACTAGAACAACAACATCAAATGAATGTCTCTATCATTCTTTTCTATCTCCGACCGAACCAAAGAAAGTGGAAGAAGCTCTTCAAGATGTTGATTGGGTGCAAGCAATGCAGGAAGAGTTGAATGAATTTGAAAGAAATAAAGTCTGGACCCTAGTGCCAAGACCAAAGAACAGATCCATTGTTGGCACAAAATGGGTGTTCAGAAACAAAACTGACGGTGATGGCATAATTACAAGAAACAAAGCAATGCTGGTTGCTAAAGGCTACTCTCAACATGAGGGTATTGATTTTGATGAAACATTTGCACCAGTTGCTAGATTGGAAGCCATAAGAATCTTTTTGGCTTATGCTGCTCACAAAAAGTATAAAGTCTTTCAAATGGATGTGAAAAGTGCTTTTCTCAATGGAGAATTGGAAGAAGAGGTATATGTTGAACAACCTCCAGGCTTTGTAGATTCAAAATTTCCAAATCATGTCTACAAGCTTGGTAAAGCACTTTATGGCCTTAAGCAAGCTCCAAGAGCATGGTATGAGACTTTAGCTCAATTCCTTCTAGAAAGTGGATTTCACAGAGGTACAATTGATAAAACACTGTTCTACCTCAACCATGGAAAGGACTTACTTTTAGTACAGATATATGTTGATGATATCATATTTGGTTCTATAAATGTCAAACTATGTGAAAGGTTTGCAAAGCTAATACAGTCAAGACATCAAATGAGTATGATGGGAGAACTTAGCTATTTTCTGGGACTTCAAGTCAAGCAAAATGAAGAAGGTACTTTTATCAATCAATCTAAGTACACTAGAAATTAACTGAAGAAATTTGGAATACAAGACTGTTCAACTGCATCCACTCCCATGGCCACTGCAACCAAGTTAGATAAAGATACTGGTTCATCAGTAGATATTACTAACTATAGAGGTATGATTGGCTCTTTACTCTATTTAACTGCAAGTAGACCCGATATCATGTATGCTACCTGTCTTTGTGCAAGATTTCAGGCTGATCCAAGAGAACCTTATCTAATAGTTGTGAAAAGAATTTTCAAGTACCTCAAGGGTACAGCTAATCTAGGATTGTGGTATCCTAGAGAATCATATTTTAAGCTAATAGGTTACTCAGATGCAGATTTTGCAGGATGCAAAATAGAAAGGAAAAGCACAAGTGGAAGCTGCCAATTTCTTGGAGGCAGATTGGTTTCTTGGTTTAGCAAGAAACAGAAATCAATTTCCACATCAACTGCAGAAGCAGAATATATTGCTGCAGGAAGCTGTTGTGCACAGATTCTTTGGATGAAGAATCAGTTACTGGATTATGGGTTAGAATTTTCTAAAATACCTATTTACTGTGATAATCAAAGTGCTATTACTATGACAGGTAATCCAGTTCAACACTCAATGACAAAGCACATCAGCATTAGGTACCATTTCATAAGAGAACATGTGATGGAAGGTACAGTGGAATTACATTTTGTTCCAACAGATCAACAACTAGCAGATATCTTCACAAAACCACTATATGAAGCTACTTTTACAAGACTGGTAAATGAACTTGGAATGGTTTCAGGTTCTTTCTCTAAATCTGCTTAGTTTTTATTCTCATGCATCAGACTTCATGATCAGTGTTTATAGATTGTCTTATATTCATGTAATCTGTGCTTAAATTGTAATACATTAAATACTGATTGTTATCTGATGTGGATCTATATACTCTGATAGTGTTTTGAATGTTCTGTGACTATTCAATCCAATGAGGATTAATGTGTTAGATGCTGACCTAGTAGTCTTTAACATACTAGAAATCCCATGTTTGAATTAGTTGTTTATGTGGAAATTCATTAACATAAGAAATTCTGATGTTGAGCTTAGTCAAATTTACTTTGTGTATCTTATTACTAAGTCACAAACTAGATTTTTGCTTCTTATCTGTCAAATTCTGAATGTCAGTAAATCTTAAGGATGAACCACATGCTTGATAAGTGCTGTGTATATGTTGTGTACTTGATGATTTCATGAACAAAACATCTTGGTAGATTTTACTTAGTGAAAACTTGTAGCACTCGACGGATAAGGTTCATAGTCCCGACGGATGACTAAATATAGTCCCGACGGATGATGACTTATTATCCATCGAGTGATTAGCTTATGTAACAATAAGTCCGAAGCATATTTCTGCATACACATTATTCAGAATCTTTAGTAGTACTCAAGTCATGTTGACTTTAGTTAGATATGCAGAATAGGTTGATTAATTGTACATAGGTGATGTCTTGTAATTCTGCATAAGTGAAATGAAGTCAAGTGCCTGTTTGCTACCCGACGGATGAACAAACAATGAATTCGACGGATGATCAACAACCCGACAGATGATCAATATCTCGACGGATGATCATGAACCCGACGGATAAAGAATTCAAATATCTGTTGACAGTGACAACACAGTCACATGCGTCAAGTGGATGCAAATGGAATGTGGTAGCCTATTTAACTGGGTTTTTGAGAATGAAGAAGTATTGCCATTTCCATGCTATTATGAAGATATTCAAATATGCTGGAATAGAGTTATGAAGTAGCATTATAATAGACTACATAGTTTTTGTTTTATTATCCTGTCTTATTACTTCGTAATCTTGGTGATATATATAAACCAAGAAGTAGCAACTAGAAATATCTGAGATACACGCAGAGAAACATTTGTAAGAAGAATTCTTAGCATTTCTCTACATTCTTAGTTGTTCAATACTTGTAAGCAGCTGTGAGCATTTTGCACACAGGGTTCTCTCGATATATAATATATATCTCTGGTGGAATCATTCAAATCCACCAGAAAGTTTTTAAAGACTCTTGTTTTTAATTACTTGTGTTTTGATTCATTTAAGTAATTATTCTGTATTGTGCTAATCAATTCACACTTATATATATATTCGAGTTAGAACATTTTTATTCCGAGAAAAAGTTTCAAGAATTCCATTCAACCCCCTTCTGTAATTCTTGTCATTTTGTTAAGGTACTAACAATTGGTATCAGAGCAAGCTCTTAACTTACAAAGAGTTTAAAGATCAAAACAATACAGCAAGATGAACAAGAAGGATGTTGGAGTCAAGATCCATTTTCTGGATAAAGATAATTACCATCATTGGAAGGTAAAGATGCATCTTCATTTACTTTCTCAAGATGAGGCCTATGTTGACTGCATAGAAAGAGGCCCTCATATTCCAATGAGAGCTGCAAGAGGAAACGAGCCATCAGTCCCCAAGCCAAGGCATGCATGGTCTGATCCTGACATTGAACAAGTCGGGAAGGATAAAAAGGCCATGAATATCCTGTTTAATGGAGTTGATAGAGATATGTTTGACAACATTATCAACTGCAAAACTGCCAAGGATGTTTGGGATACAATACAGATCATCTGTGATGGTACTGAGCAAGTTAGAGAAAACAAGATGCAGCTCCTGATTCAGCAATATGAGCATTTTCATAATGAAGAAAGTGAGTCACTCACTGACACTTTTAGTAGGTTTCAAAAACTACTAAATGCTCTAAAGTTGCATGGAAGGGTCTATCAGACAAAAGACTCCAATGTGAAATTCCTTAGATCTCTTCCAAAGGAATGGAAACCAATGACAGTCTCATTAAGAAACTCATAATATTATAAGGAGTTTACTTTGGAGAGACTCTATGACATCCTGAAAACTTATGAGCTTGAAATAGAGCAAGATGAGAGGATGGAGAGAGGAAAGAAGAAAGGTGGATCCATTGCACTAGTTGCTGAGTTGGAAAAAGAGAAGGAAGTGAAGATGGAAGCTGTTGAGTTAACTTCAAGGGTCTGTGAAAGCAAGGGCAATGGGCTTGCAGCTGATAATGAAGATTCTTTGAGCCAAGATGACATGGAGGGCATTGATGAACACCTAGCATTTCTTTCCAGGAGATTATCCAAGCTCAAGTTCAAGAAGAACTTTGGAGCAGCCAAGCCAAATAGAAACATGGTGGATAAATCAAAATTCAAATATTTCAAATATAGCTTGGCAGGGCACTTTGCTAGTGAGTGTAGGAAGTCAGATTCCAGTAAGAAAAAGTTTGAGCCTGTGGATTATAAGCAAAAATACTTTGAGCTGCTCAAACAAAAGGAAAGGGCTTTCATAACACAAGAAAATGACTAGGCAGCAGATGGTCTGGACGAAGATGAAGATGTCGGCTATGTTATTCTAGCCCTAATGGCCAAGTCTGATGAGACAGAAACAAGTTCTTCAAGTAATCAGGTAATTACTATAAACCTTGCACATTTATCTAAAGCTGAGTGTAATGATGCCATAAATGACATGTCTACAGAGTTATATCATTTGCGTGTTACACTTAAGTCTCTTACTAAAGAAAATGCTAAAATCAAAGAAAATAATTTGTTTTTTAGTGAGAGAAATAATGTGCTTGAGTCTCAGTTCATTAATTTTGAAAAGTTAAGAATTGAGTGTAAGATTTCCAAGGAGGAATTAACTGAGTCCTTGAAGAAAGAAGAAATTTTCAAGAAGCAGCTCGAGCGTGAACAAGAGGTGATTAAGGCATGGAAAACATCCAGGGATGTCCATGCTCAAATCACCAAAGTTCAAGGAATTGAGTCTTTCTGTGATGCATCCTGGAAAAAGAACAAAGAGAAACTAGAACCAAATTTGGTAGATGGAGTGCTAACAGATGTAGACTCGACGGATGATGAGGATCATCCGTCGAATAAAAAAAGGGTTATTCGTCGAATGATGAAAATCCTCATCCGTCGGCTGTGAGCAAGCCTATCAGTAAAGCCAAACTTGTTAAGCTGAATGAGAAGTATGGGTCTGTTTCCAAGAACTTAGTTTCAGGAGAATTGAGTCAAGTTAAGAAAGGGAAAAAGGGTAATGTTGGTCACATGACTGTCAAACAGTTAAGTGATAAACTTGAAAAGATTGAGGTAAAAATAGAGACTAAAAAGAAAAACAATAGAAATGGTAAAGTAGGGATTAACAAACACAATAACTACACACCTGATAAATATGCTCCTAGAAAAATCTATGTCAAGTGTGGTAGTGTAAATCATTTGTCTGTTAATTGCAAATCTGTCATGCCTACTTCCATGTCTGTGTCACCTCACTTTCCTAACATGAATGTCATGCCTCTCATGCCTATGAATGCTATATCTACATAGAATATGAATGCACAGTTTGCTAACATGCCATTTGCACCTAATCCTTATTATGCTGCATTTAGTATGCCATAAATGCCATTTAGCATGCCTTACTGGAATAATATATTTACTAATAGCATGCTATTCCCTGTTGATTATAATATGCATGATAATTCTGTTGCAATGAATGGTTTCAAAGGCCCAACTCAAATGACCAAGGATGAATCTGATATCCCCAAGTCAAATGAGATAAAGCCTAAGAAACAGAAAAAGAAAGCTAATAAGGCAGGACCCAAGAAAACTTGGGTACCAAAATCAACTTGATTTGATTTTGATGTGTGCAGGGAAACAGAAAGAATCTTTGGTACTTGGATAGTGGTTGTTTAAGACACATGACTGGTGATTATACCCTGCTCACAGAGTTTAAGGAGAGAGCTGACCCAAGTATTACTTTTGGAGATGACAACAAGGGTTATATTGTGGGATATGGCTTGATTTCAAAGGACAATGTCATCATTAAGGAAGTCGCCTTAGTGGATGGTCTCAAACACAATCTGTTGAGTATTAGCCAGCTTTGTGATAAAGGCAACTCAGTAACCTTCAACTCAGAAGCCTGTATTGTGATTAATAAAAGAAGCAACAAAGTGGTTCTCACTGGTGTGAGAAAAGGAAATGTGTACCTAGCTGATTTCAACTCATCTAATGCAGAATCTGTTACTTGTCTTCTCAGTAAAGCAAGTCAGGATGAAAGTTGGCTATGGCACAAGAAGCCCATTTAAACTTCAAGACCATGAATGAGCTAGTAAAAAAAGAACTGGTTAGAGGCATTCCTCTAGTGGAGTTTTCTAAGGATGGACTGTGTGATGCCTGCCAAAAAGGGAAGCAGATTAAACCATCATTCAGGAAGAAACTTGATTCAACAATTGAAGAACCTTTGCAACTACGGCACATGGATTTGTTTGGACCAGTCAATGTGTTGTCTATCTCAAGAAAAAGATTTTTCCTAGTAATTGTAGATGATTTCTCAAAGTTCTCTTGGACATATTTCCTCAAGTCTAAAGATGAGGCTAGTGAAATCATCATCAATCACATAAGGCAAGTCAATAATCATCCTGATTTCAAGGTTAGAAGAATCAGGAGTGACAATGGAACTGAGTTCAAGAATTCTATCATGAGAGCATTTTGTGAGGAAAATAGGATTCTGCATAAGTTTTCAGCAGCAAGAACTCCACAACAGAATGGAGTAGTGGAAAGGAAGAACAGACCACTTATTGAAGCTGCAAGGACAATTCTTGAAGAATCTAAACTGCCAACATATTTCTGGGCTGAAGCTGTTAATACTGCATGCTACACTCAGAATATTTCTCTGGTTAATCAAGCAAGGTGCATGACTCCATATCAACTGTTCAAGAATAAGAAGCCAACTCTAAATTTTCTTCATGTCTTTGGCTACAAATACTATATTCTGAGAAATCAAACTGATCAAAATGGGAAGTTTGATGCTAAAGCAGATGAAGGAATTTTTGTTGGATATGCTGTTGGTAAAGCATATAGAGTCTACAATCAAAGAACCAACATTGTTGTAGAATCAATACATGTTGTGTTTGATGATAAAAAGATTGAAGGACTACAAGATAGAAATTACCATGAGAGCCTCAAATTCGACAATGTGGAGATGGTTAGTGATGATAGTGATGATGAAAGAGATCAAGAAACCGTAATTAAGGATAATGCAGAAAAATCCACTACCAATGAAGCACAAAACTCAACATCTGTCGAGTTGCATAATGCTTCATCCGTTGGGAGGCAATCTGTGTTATCCGTCGGGAGACAACCAGCCTCATCCGTCGGTACTCAAAACTCACCATCCGTCGGGTTATCAAGAGAAGATAGAAATCAAGATAGATTACCTATAGAAAGTTCCCCTTTCTCAAATCAAAGATCCACAAACTCAGGGGAGTTTCTAACAATCTAAACTCAATCACACATCAAGACAACAATGAGGTCTCTTCATCTAGAGCTAATCTACCTCAACAAAGAAAATGGATAAAAGATCACCCCTTTGAGCTAATAATTGGTGATGTTTCTTCTAGAGTTCAAACCAGAAGAGCAACTCAAGAAGAATGTCTATACAGTAGCTTTCTTACCAAGGAAGAGCCAAAGAAGGTAGAAGAAGCTTTGTTGGATCCTGATTGGATTTTAGCTATGCAGGAGGAGCTAAACCAATTTGAAAGGAATAATGTATGGAAGCTGGTGCCCAAGCCTAAAGGAAAGAATTCAATAGAAACCAAATGGGTATTCAGAAACAAGATGGATGAAAATGGCATAGTAGTCAGAAACAAAGCTAGATTGGTTGCTAAGGGCTATTGTCAACAAGAAGGAATAGATTTTGATGAAATATTTGCTCCTATTGCAAGATTTGAAGCCATCAGAATTTCTTAGCATATGCAGCCCATGCCAATTTCAAAGTCTATCAAATGGATGTCAAAAGTGCCTTTCTGAATGGAGATTTGGAGGAGGAAGTCTATGTCAGTCAACCTCCTCGTTTTGAAGATCCAAATTTTTCAGAACATGTCTATTATCATTTGAAAGCACTTTATGGACTGAAGCAAGCACCTAGAGCCTGGTATGACACTTTATCAAAGTTCCTTTTGGAAAACCATTTCACAGGAGGTACTGTAGATAAAACTTTATTCTTTAGAAATGTTAATGGCTCTAGTATACTTGTTCAAATTTATGTAGATGATATTATTTTTGGCTCTACAGATGAAAAACTTTACAAAAAGTTTGCCAAATTGATGCAAAGTAAGTATGAAATGAGTATGATGGGAGAACTGACTTACTTTCTTGGTTTACAAGTTAAGCAAGTTAGTGATGGAATATTCATTAGTCAAACTAAATACATTTTTGATCTTTTAAGAAATTTGATCTAGTGGATTGCACATCTGTAAAAACTCCCATGGCCACTGCAACTAAGCTTGAATTAAACACTACTGAAAAGTCTGTGGATATTTCAAGTTATAGGGGCATGGTTGGCTCACTTTTGTACTTAACAGCTAGTAGGCCAGATATAATGTTTGCTACATGTTTATGTGCTAGATTTCAGGCTGATCCTAGAGAATCTCACTTAATAGCTATTAAGAGAATTTTCAGATATCTCAAGGGAACACCAAAACTTGGCATTTGGTACCCTAGAGATTATGGTTTTGATCTAACTGGTTATTCGGATGCAGATTATGCAGGTTGTAGAATTGATAGAAAAAGTACAACAGGTACCTGTCAATTTCTAGGAAATAAGCTTGTGTCCTGGTTCAGTAAAAAGTAAAATTCAGTTTCTACTTCTACAGTTGAAGCTGAATATATTGCTGCTGGTAGTTGTTGTGCACAGATATTATGGATGAAAAATCAATTGCTAGACTATGGTTTGCAAGTTGAGAGGATTCCTATTTTCTGTGATAACACAAATGCAATTGCCATCACTGAAAATCCAGTACAACATTCAAGGACAAAGCACATAGATATCAAGTACCACTTCATAAGGGAACATGTAATGAATGGTACTGTGGAGCTACATTTTGTTCCAAGTGAGAAGCAGCTTGCAGATATCTTTACCAAGCCACTGGATGAATCCACCTTTTCAAGGTTGGTAAGTGAGTTAGGTATGCTTAATTATTCTTAAATCTATATGAGTTAATTTGCAAGTTGAAATGCAGCCAGAAATTTAATTGATTTTTCAGCCTTGGATGAAATTTTGGCTAAGTCAAAATTTACATCTCGACGGATGATCTTTATCCATCAAGCTTGATCATCCGTCGATATACTATTTGCTAATTAAAATCAATTATTTTTCTGGAATATTTTATGACTCGACGGATAACAGTTTATCCTCATCCGTCGAATTATCTTAATCTCAGTTGTTAATTCCCTGTACATTATCCATCGAGTATACTTATAGTTTGTAAGCATAAAACGACGGATAATGGATGGAATTTTTACAATTTATTTTTTAAACGGCTATTGTAGGCAATTTCTATTGGTTACTTTATTTTACTTTATTATTTTTTAACAGTTATTTTTGAGATAGTATAAAAGCGTATTTCATTTCAATCGCTTTTCTTTTATCATTCTCAATTCAACTGCTCTAATTTCATTCTCTCTCAAAGCACTTACTTTCTTTCTCTTCAAGCTCTTATTCTCTAACAATGGCACCTATTGTAAAGATTATGTCTCAAACTGGGTTCATTTATGAGAAGAACAATTTCACTGCACTGGTGAACAAGGGTATTCAGCAATCTGGTGACTATCACAAGATGATGGACTTTGTGAAGAATTGCAAGCTCAACTATGTCATGCTGGAATCACCCACAATCTTATGTGAAGTTATTGAAGAGATGTAGACCACTGCTACCTACAACTCAACAGATAAGATAATCACACTCACCATTAAAGGTAAAGAGTTCTGTAGCAATAGTGATGTTATAAAAGCATGTTTCAAGTTTCCTGATAACACCGTGACCTCACCACACACTGACACTGATATAATCAATATGCTTAATTCCATGAACTATGCTCTTTCTACTTCTAAGTTAAGTGACATTAGGAGAATGGGTCTTAGGAAGGAATGGAGTTTTATGTGTGATGTTGTGACAAATGTCTTTTCAGGTAAAGTCGGTAATTTTGATTCAGTCAATATCTCAATGCTTAACATGCTCTACATGCTAGTTACAGACAAATTCTATAATTTCAGTGACCTTGTCTTGTTTGAGTTAGGATTTAAATTAGGAGAGTTAAATAAAAGAGGTGAAAATGTGTATTATGCTAGATTCTTTATGATGTTAGCTAACCACCTATGTGAAGAGATTGTGCTTGAGAACCCTAACAACAAACTAGATTGTTGGGTTCAAGAGAGAAGGCTCATTGCAGATTTGAACAGGGCCAATCATCACAAGGATGTGCCATTGTTCTATTTTCCTGTAATGCAAGCACCTCAGGTAAGTGAGGTAAGTTCATCTATCCCTACCACTATTCCAACCTCACCAATTTCTTTGAGTTCCAGTGTGGCTATGGCAACTGTGTCAATGACCAAACAGTTGCCTACCCAAGCTATCAAAACTGCAAAAATTTTCAAACCCAAATCAAAGAAAGCCCCCTCTGGTATCTCCCAAAAGATGCCAGTTGAAAAATCCATTAAAACCAAAGAGGGGAGTGTGAAGGAGGGCAAGATAGGTGAGGGAAGGGGTGAACATAAAAGAAACCCCAAGAATAAGGTTAGAGAGTTGAGTGGATCCTAGCCTAGCCACACTGCAGTTTTCCAACAAACTGCAGCGCTTAAAAAGGATAAAAGCTCATTTCTAGCTGCATCATCCCAAAAGGATATAGTCATTGAACAAAGCTCTCAACCAAGAGCACAAGCCAAGAGGGTTAGGGACACAAGCTCACCCCAAACTTATGCCAGAAAGAAGAAATCTAAAACCCTTGGGGATGCACAGGGTACACACACTGTGCAAACTGGTGCTAAAGACACAGTCACTGCACCTTCACAAATTCAGTTTGATATGGCTCCAATAAATGTGGAGTCACAGCCAAAATCTCTAGTCATAGAAGCACCTCAAACACCAAACTCACCAACAAATTCTCTGGATGTGGATATGATAAACACATCAATTCCTGATTCCCCTTCTTTAACTCTATTGGGGAAGCCAAAATCTAGTGCAAGTGAGCATCATCTTTTAGATTATTTGTTGGCTCACTTGCCAATTCTTTCAGGAACTGTTGTATCATCTGTGCCCAAAATATCTTCAATCAGCACAGAGTCAACAATAGTTTCTATTCCTAGTTCATTCATTTCTACTCTCTTGATGGATATTGTTCATCCGTCGAGTAGTGATTGTATCCCGACTAATAAGCTTAACAGCAGTTATCCGTCGGATAGCAAAACCACTCACTCGATGGATATCACTCATCCGTCGAGTATCTCTGCACAGCTTCAAACTTCATTTATTTCAAGTGTAGAAGATTTAGTGGTTGTACAGTCACTCTTAGGATTGAGAGAGAAAAGTGTTTTGAGTGAGAGTCTGGGTTGCTCCCAGGAAAAAGGAGAGGAAATGAGTGAAACTATGCAATCCATTTCTTCAGGATTGGCAAAAGAAAGTGAGAGGAGTCCCACCTTAGTAGGTGAAGGTGAGGGTGTGAGGGTGGGGAGCCAGGGTGAGACCCTGATGCAACAAAAGAGAGAAAATGAGAGATATGCAGGTACTTGAGCTATAAGGATGGATGTCATTGCTAGTGAGTTAATGAATGTCCAGGATGCAGACAGGGAGGGACTATCTCAGCATCCTAAAGTTGTTATAGATTCCACCTCCCTTGATGTTGAGGTATTTACTCACCCTATTCCAGCTTATCAACTCCTAGCTGAATAGGGCAATGACAATACAAAAAGGATGCTGAATTTGGTGAATACCACACAGTCTATAATGAGAGCTAAGGATGCCATCACAGCTTTGCCTTCTACAGTTGGTGATATGGACTATGAGACTGGTGGATCAGCTGATTTCTTTGGTGATAGGAGTGGGGATAGTGAAGATGAGACAATGGACAAAGGGGGAGAAGTAGGTGTAAGTTCAAGATCAGGTATGCCATCATGGGCATTTTCAAAGCACTGTGATGAGCACTACTTCAAGACAACCCTGATCCAGCTAATTAATCAGACAAATACTGCTCTTCAAACCACTACTAATGCCAGCACCAAGAAGATCCTTCAGGCACATCTAGCCTCCCTGCAACTTCAACAAATCCAGGGCTTCCAGCATGCTAGGGATGTAAACACCATGAAGGGTGATATAGAGGAGATGAAGAAGGCCATTTCAGACAAGATAGATTCTAAACTTTCAGAAGCTACAATGCTTGACATCAAGAGGCAATTAAGGAAAAAAGTTTGATCTGTCAACCAAGATAGATGCCTTGGACACAAGAATGTCAGCCATGGAAGCATCTTTAACAGCCATTCATCTTCATCAAGCTCAACAGACAGATTTACTTCAAAAATTGATGGTTGCTCAAACCTCCTCCTCTACTCAACTTGATGATAACAAAAAGGGGGAGAAAGGACCAAGTGAGGGGGAGAGGCTTCAGATTCAAATCAGTAAAGTAATTGTGCCTTCAATTACTATCTCAAAGCCACTAGTTACAGACGATATTGATATTATCAATGCAGCAGCAGCCAACATTAGAGCAGCTGATTAGGAGAAGTTGAGTTTAGTCAACTGGGAGAAGATTGATGAGGAAATACAGAAGAAGTTTGAACTTGTCAAGGAGCCAGTTAAATCAGCCATCCATTACTCTCAAGTCAAGCAAATTAGTGTGAATGAGATGAGCATGAACTATCTGGAAAGAGGACAGCCATCCTACATCAAATCTCCAAAGGCTGAAACAATTCTCAAACTAAGGGTAAACTACTCAAAATCATCATTGAAGAACCCTTTGGATATTGTGTATGAGACACCTAAGCCTGATGAAAAGAAGCTTCTGTCAAGATCAATTACTTTCTACGAAGATCCAGCTGATTCAGCTTCAAAAAGAAGAATTGCTAAAATTTTCAGGAATGGGAAAGAAATTTGTGTGGTGGCTGGACATCCTCAATTTGCTCAAGCAAAGAGAGAAGAAAAGGCTAGATTGAAGCAGAAAAAGAAGCAAGCTGCTCTGGATGCTAAAAAGACTAAACAAAAGAAAGAGCAAATTGTTATCTTGGCCAAGCTACATGCTGTAAATTCATCACAACAAATTCCTTCTCATCCATATAAAGTTATTGAATCAAAGAAGCAAGTTGAACAACAGAAGAAATCTCCAAGAATCAAGGAATTGGCTAAAAAAACTAAAAGGAAACTGGACATTGTTGATAAAGAATTGGAGAATCAATTTCCCAAGGAATCCACTCCAACTACAACTCAAGCATCAAACCCTCTGTGGTATTTGAAGATATCAAAGTGGTAGATCCTTACAGGAACATCCATGGTGAACCTATTGTGCCTAAGGATGAACCAGTAGAATGGGAGAACATACAAATTCCTGACTTCTATTTGCCAATCCTTAACAAGCCAAAGAGAACAAAGTCAAGAGCAGTCAAGAAAATGAAGTTGTCACCTCTCAAATCCAAATCTATAGTCAAAGCTCAATCTAAAGTCAATAAGGGAGATTACATGTACTTGTGTGACATCAAAGAATTTTATGATCTAAACCTCTATCTAGATGAACTAGATAAAGTGAGGGGAATTGATGTATACAGAAACCTACCTGAAAGGTTAGTGTTCAAGTACAAAGGAGGAAAGGAGATTCAGTGGCCACTTCACAGGATCCTTCAAGAAAGCCAAGATGTATTGATTAAAGTTTATTCATCCTTCAAGAAGAACTTTGGGTTCAATATTACTGCAAGAAGATTGGTACTAAAGAAGATTAAAGAACTAAGGAGTGTTAGAGCTAAAGATGCACTCCCAAAGACTCTAATTATCCCCTACACAGGAAGAAGAGTGCATCTAAGGCCCTACTGGCTGATGGAGTTCATGGATGACAAAGGAGTGAGAAGATTTTTCAGATTAGAATACCAATTGAGCATCTCCAGCAATGAGACTCTTTTAGAAATGCAAGGAAAGTTAAATCTCTCAGAATCTGATGAATTGGAATTCCACAGGCAGCTCCAAAATCAGATTGAGGAAAACAACAGAAAGCTTGGAAAGAGATCCAGACCTTCAAGGAACTAGACAAATCTGCTCAGGCTAGAGGAGCATCTTGAAAATGACTGTGAGCAAAACTTTGTACATTTTGTTAATTGAAGCACTTTTCAGTAATATCTACTTTCTTTTAAAGTTGTATTTTTAAGATGTTTTGTTATCATCAAGTGTCTCTTAATTTATGGCTACAGTTCTAGTAGACATAAATTGGGGAGATTGTTGTGTAAATGTTGTGTACTTGATAATTTCATGAACAAAACATCTTGGTAGATTTTACTTAGTGAAAACTTGTAGCAATCGACGGATAAGGTTCATAGTCCCGACGGATGACTAAATATAGTCCCGACGGATGATGACTTATTATCCATCGAGTGAGTAGCTTATGTAACAATAAGTCTGAAGCACATTTCTGCATACACATTGTTTAGAAACTGTAGTAGTACTCAAGTCATGTTGACTTTAGTTAGATATGCAGAATAGGTTAATTAATTGTACATAGGTGATGTCTTGTAATTCTGTATAAGTGAAATGAAGTCAAGTGTATGTTTGCTACCCGACGGATGAACAAACAATGAATTCAACGGATGATCAACAACCCGACGGATGATCAATATCTCGACGGATGATCATGAACCTGACGGATAAAGAATTCAAATATCTGTTGACAGGGACAACACAGTCACATGCGTCGAGTGGATGCAAATGGAATGTGGTAGCCTATTTAATTGGGTTTTCGAGAACAAAGAAGCATTGCCATTTCCATGTTATTATGAAGATATTTAAAGATTCTGGAATAGAGTAATGAAGTAGCATTGTAATAGACTAGGTAGTTTTTGTTTTATTATCCTGTCTTATTACTTTGTAATCTTGGTGATATATATAAACCAAGAAGTAGCAACTAGAAATATCTTAGATACACGCAGAGAAACATTTGTAAGCAGAATTCTTAGCATTTCTCTGCATTCTTAGTTGTTTAATACTTGTAAGCAGCTCTGAGCATTTTGCACACAGGGTTCTCTCGATATATAATATATATCTCTGGTGGAATCATTCAAATCCACCAGAAAGTTTTTAAAGACTCTTGTTTTTAATTACTTGTGTTTTGATTCATTTAAGTAATTATTCTGCATTGTGCTAATCAGTTCACACTTATATATATATATATATATATTCGAGTTAGAACATTTTTATTTCGAGAAAAAGTTTCAAGAATTCCATTCAACCCCCCTTCTGTAATTCTTGTCATATTGTTAAGGGACTAACAATAAGCCTCACTTATCTGAAGAAAAGAAAAGAAAAGAAAATTAAAGTCAGGTACTCCTTTGAGATCTAGAGTAAATATGTGGAAGGGAATACCCAAGTGCATTTCTGGTATTAAGTAATATGTATTAGAAAAGCAAATAAATTTTTCTTGGTGACTTTTCACATTCTCTGATTACTGGAGAAATACTCTGATAATAGCATAAATTCTGATAGTAGTTGTAACTCACTTACACTGAGAAGCCAGTGTAAAAAGGAATTTCAAAATATGCATATAATGAGCACAAACAGTTGAGGTGGATTCTTGCATAAATTTATTCTATAGTTGACTTCATTATTAATGTCAGATTTTAAGCACTTTTCTTAGTTATGCCTTATTTCTAAGATGTACTGAAGTTTATCAGACTTTAATCTTTATCTGTTATTTTGTTAATACACACACTATCACTCCATATGAATGATGAAAATTACTGTGGTGATTAAGTTATTTTAGACAAACAGTTAAGTGTCATATGCATAAATTCTGAGGACAAGTTCTGATGGAAGTTCTGATGATTAAATTCTGAAGAAACAAATCAGTATTTGTATGAAGAATCACTGATACAAACATTCAATTTTTGAGTACAGAAGCCATGTTCTGATGACTGTTAAAATCTGATAATAGTTGAGTTCTGATATTAAATCCTGATGGAAACTCTGATGCTTACGTGGCATTATTTATTTACTTGACTCATTTGTGGTAAATACTGTAACGGTCATATTTTATCAGAATATAATTAGGTGAGATAAAAAAGTCATAATCATTTAGTAAGTGGGAAGCGTGTTTTCCTTGAAACACTGCATGTGCACATTTATTACTCTGCTTATTACCCGTGCCCACTAATAATGTTTTGACTAATGATATGCTGCCAGGTGTCTAAAGTATGTTCTACTTCAATCATAATAGTTGTCAAAAGAGAGTATATATATGGGGGTTAAAAGATTTTATAATCTTTTACCTACTTTTCTTTCTTTAATCTCTCTTATTCTCTCTCTCACTAATATTCTCTGAAGCTATTTTTCATACAGGCATTTTATCAAACACCTTGCAAAGACTCTTTTTTCTCATTTGATTTTTCACAGAAATGGCGCCAAAAGACATTATTTTCAATAGAGCTAAGTTTGTTCCCAACAACTACTTGGCTATTCTAAGAAAGGGTGAAGCTTCATCAGAACGTCACTTCATTCAGGACTTCCTTGCTAACTCTGAGATTGGGTATGCTTTGACCCAACCGGAAGCAATCTCTGAAACTCAAGTGCTGGAGTTTTGGAGAAGTGGCATGTATGATGATGGTGGTGCTCATGGGTCCCCAAGTATTATCTTTTCAACAGGGGAGGATGAGCATGTAGTGACTATGGCTACAGTTCGACAGGCTTTACATTTGCCAGAAAACTGTGTCTACAGTTTAACAGTTGAGGAGCTAGCTCTTCAACAGATGATGGCCAATCTGGGTATGAAAAGACTTTGGCAAAGCTGGGTCAATTGAAGAGACATCACATAAGGAGGGAATGAAGTTTCTTCTTTGACTGCATCACAAAGGCCTTTACCAACAAATGTTCCAATTTTGATGCAATCCCAATTTTTAGTCAACAAATCGGGTATGCTCTCATTAATAAAACTCATTTTGATTATGCAAGTGCTATTTTAGGATTTATTGGGGATAGGATGACAGAAGATAGAAAGATAGTTTACTTTGCTAGATTCTGTCAAATTATTTATAGTTTTTGTTGCTTTGATGCACCCCAACTAGCAAGTGAGTTAATTGAACCATTTAAATTTGCTAAGAGAGCCTTTACTGACTTATTATCTACTGATAATAAGAAGACTGTTTTGAGACCCCTCCAAATTCCTACATATGTCAAACAAGTCTTGGTAAATTCTGATCCAGCCACCTATGCTGCCTTATATCCTGATGTCCAACTAACCCAACCTCCATCAGCACCTCCAACAACTACACAACCAATCACCTCTCAACCTCAACCAACTCAACCTACCATCTATTACATACTTTCAACTAGCTTAATCCTCACAACAACAACCATCAGCACCTTCAATCAGACCTTCATCTTCTATGCCTAAGTGGGCAAAGTCTGTTCCTCAACCTCAACCAAAGAGAAGGAAGATGATTCTAAGGGATGAGTCAGATGATGAGGAAGCACAGGTTCATGCATCAGAACCTGTGACTGTTGAAGCTGAAAATATGGATTTTCAGAAAGAAATAGCAGCTGAAAAGAAAACTTCTCAGATAAATGCTGAAGCTCAAAGTTCTGATACTTTGAAGAGGAAAAGAACTGTAAGTTCTGATGATAAAGCAACTCCTTCACTATCAAGGAAATTAAAGAAAATGAGAGCAAGAAGGCACATGGATAAGCCTCCATCAGAGAATATTGAAGAAGCTGAGGAGGGGGATCAGGAATCTCTGATCTCACAGCCAATTATACTTAAAGCTTTTCCATTTCCAACTCATGCTCAAGATATTGTGCTCATACCTCCTGTCTCTCCTATTAATGCCAAAGCTACAGGTAATAATTTCTCACTCACAAACTATTCCTACTTCTGTTGAAAGACCCTCAGTGGTTGATAGGGCTGACCATGAAGTTGTAGAACCACAGCTTCAATCCCAGGTCATAGAGCCAAACAAACAATCACAACCTATCTCAACCTCTCCCCCACTGTCTAAAATGCTGCCTAGAAGGTTAGTAGGAAGTAGTATGTTGTTGGATATGAATGAACCCTCGGCTCTGCCTCCTCCCAAGAAAAGAAGAACATTTACTGAGGCATCTGAAAGCCCATCCTTGTCCTCCCAACAGGACATGGACTTTGAAATGGCCACTGAACAGTTACTAGAGACATTCTCTCAACAGGATGAATCTATTGAAATTCGCCATAGGGCCATGGCATCATGTACTGAGTCAAGCACAATTCCATTACTCATAATGGAAGCATACAGACCAATAGATGATACTCAGGACACAGAGCGAGGAGTGGACATTGAGTCGGTTACAGTGCCTGCCATAGTTACGGCAGAAGAGCAGTTACATGCTTCTGAGGGAAAATCTGACTCTCAGCCACCTTTAATAGAGTCATTTTCTCCCCTCCCAGATCCAACACCTCTGGCTCCCTCACGGGATTCTCCACTCGCAGATTTATCTGGAGAAAGTGGAGGGCAACTCGGTCAATCTATCCCTGAAGCAATTCAGACATCTATTTCACATGAAAAGATAGGTTTGACTGAGGATCGGGACTCGCGAATTCCCATTGCACAACCACTGACCTCTCTTGAAGAGGCTAGGGTGATTTCAATTGCAGTTACAGAAGATCAGCATCTGGAAGACTCCTCACGAGCAATAATATTGAGAGATACACAAGCACGTGAGTTGAGTGAATCAAACAGGAGAGATATTCAGGTGAGCGCACACACAGACACAAACACTGAAAATCTGTTAGCTCAAATTGTTGATCTGAAAGAACAACTTGCAAAAAGTCAGGCTGAGGCTCAATCATTCAAAGCACAAGTGGTTGAACGGTCTTCTTCTTCCACCTCTGTCAATAATCAGCTGGCTCTCATCAGGACTGAAATATCATATTTGAAGACCTCTGTTGTACCAAAGCTTAACTCAATCCAGGCATCTCCAACTTTATCAGCTGAAGACATTTCAAACTTCTGCTCTCTCCATACAAGAATGACTTCTCTTGAAGACCTGGTTGAAATGAATCATTCGCTGGACTCCTCCAGATTTCTAAAGATAGAAACGGGCATGGAACATCTCAATGAAGGGATGAAGCACTTATATTTCATGATTAAAAATTCTCACTGCCCTAATGAAGAACAAAGGACTTTCTTTGAAGGGCCGTCTGGTGGAGGCTCAGGCTCTGGAGGTAATGGAGGTCATGGAGGGTCTAGAGGAAAGTCTGTAGAGGATTCCTCAACTAAGGGTGAGAAGAAAGGGAGAAGTGGAAAGGGAAAAGAAAAAGATTCTTCTGCTGGAGGCACAGGGAAGGCTGATGATGTCTACTATAGTGGAGAACAGGATGACTTTGATATTTTTGACATTCCCACTGAACCAGTCTTGGAAGATAAAGATGGTTTCTTTGAAGCTGAGGAGGAAAGTGCTTTTGGAGAATGGGAAGAGGAAGCTCCAGTGGATCCTGTTTTTGAGAAAGAGTTTCAGCAGCAGCAGTCAGAGTTGAAAAGAAAAAAAGTTGAACTCAAAAAGGTATCCCAGATCATTGATATGAGGGAAAACATTGAACGAACAGAAACTCTTGAAAAGCAACGTCTTCATGACATTAAAGCTAAAGAAAGGAGAAGAGAAGTCAGACTGAAGATTGGTGAAAAATGGGATGAAGCTAAGAGAGTACTTGATATGCCTCAGCTGAGCACAAACAATGATAGGCAGTTTCTACATCTTCTTGACAAGCTGGAGATCTCTAATCCAAACAATGATGTGTACATGAATGCTATCAAGACTGAAGTCTCAAGGATCACAGCTGCCTTTGACAGATCTCTAAATGAAATGAGCATATTTGTATATTGTCAGAGTGAAGGATCTTTCAAGGTATCACTTCATCTGTTTGAGAATCGTTCTTTATCAGAGATTTGGGTTCTTCTTAACAAAGTCAAGAGAAGCTCAGAATTGAATGAAGTTCTTCGAGAAAGGCTCAAAGAGTTTGCCAGCAGGGCTAGTCCTCAAGTGGTCAACAATCCTCATCAGGTAAGATTCTTTAAGTCTGACTGTCTTCAAATCTGCCAGCTCGATTAACAATCTCTTAAAGGCTACTCTGCTAAGCATCTTGTCTCGATGGAACATCACTTAAGAACTGCTGGATATTCATCCATGTTGAAAACTCAAACAGCTGATCTGATTCAAGCTTATTGTGAAAAGAATATTAAAAGGTACAATCAGTTCAAGAATAAGCTAAAGTCAGTTGGAGTTCAACCAGTCAGGCCATCCAGCTTCACTTCTGAAAAGGATTGTGTCTTTGACAAGGAGTTGCTTCAAGATTTGGAAGAAGGTGAATTCAGAAGAGAAGACAACTGAATTCAATTAGCTCAAAATTTAATATAATTTGCTTAGAACTTTATGAATCAAGATAGACTAATGTAGTTATATGTTCAGTCTAGAGGAATATTTATCTTGTATTCACTTGTAAATTTCTTTTGGAATCTGGAAAATGTTAAATATAATCCAGAACTTTTCTGCTATTTACTTTGCATTACTGTTTATATCTTTTTCTTATTTGTTAGTTGAGTTATCCTCTAGGTATTTGTTGTTATTGTCTAACAAACAAATAGGGGGAGATTGAAAGGCATATGTCATAGCCTATTTGTTTATTGGAGGATTTAACTCAACTCAAATAAGGATATAACAAGTAAATAGTGGTTCTATCGTCAGAGAGATCTCTCAAAGTAACATATGTCAAAGGATTAAGTAACATTGTTCTTCTACAGACTTGAGGACTTAATTCACTGGAAGAAGCTCAAGATATTGATCATGCCTCAGTGATATAAATCAAGATTGTGGATTTAATCAAGTGACATAGATCTCGTCAGGGTATCAATTGATTACAGGGATTTAATCAGAAGAAAATCAAGACATGAAGAATCATCACAGAAGTTAGTCATTCATGAACCAGACAGTACATCGAGTGTCAACATTGAAGTGGTGAAATGGATTCAGTGATTTTCAGAAGATTGTCAGAAGAGTGGTTGCTGTTCAAGATTAGTATTAATTCTCTAATTAATTAATTAAGTCATATAATTTAATTAAGAAAATAAATTATATCTGCAAAGATTAATTTATTGATTAATTGAATTAATTGGTTAATTAATTCTGAATTAATATTATGCATTTTTCAGAAGTGATTTTGAATTAATATTCAAAATTAATTCAGCAAGACAAATATTTGAACTGGTATGACAATTGGATTGTCATACCGAAAGTCTTACAAGTTCATTTAGATTGTCCTACCGAAAGTCTTACAAGTTCAGTTAGATTGTCCTACCGAAAGTTCTACCAGCTAAAAGGATTGTCTTGCTGAGCTAAAAGGATTGTCTTGCTAATTAAAAACACAGGATTGAATATAAAGAGCAGCAGCTGTTTGTTTTTCAACAGAGCATTGAATATCAAATTAACAGAAGAACACAGAACCAAGAAAACAGCAGAGAACTTATTGTAATTTCTCAGATCATTTATTTCTAGTATTCATTGTTAAATCTAATCCACTAGAAATCCTTTTCTTGTTCTTGTGTAACTATCTAGCGGATCAAAATCCCTAGAACTTAATCTCAAATTGCTTTTAGCATTTGATCCTTTTTATTTTAAAAATAGAAAAAGTTCATGTCGAATTTATTCTAGATTTGGAATAATTTATTTGAGATTAATCCCTTGTAAACGATACCGTTGTTGTAACACCTTTCAAGTTTAATAATAGTTTTATTTAACTTGAATTTTGTTTCACTTTTTTATTCCGCATTTCATTCGATTAAACGGTATAGTTTGTATTCAACCCCCCTTCTACAAACATATTGAGACCTAACAATTGGTATCAGAGCCTTCTGATTAACGAACAAATCAAGATACTAGACTTTTGTGATTCTTCCACTCCTTGAATTTTTATTTACTCAAAAATTCATAATGACTACACAAAAAGTTGGAACCGTTAAAATTCCACTATTCGATAAAGAAAATTATGTTATGTGGAAGAAGAAGATGCTATTGTTTTTACAAGTTGCAAATCCCAAATATCTGGAAGTGTTAAAGAAGGGTCCAAAAATTCCGATGGTTATTGAACCAGAGGTAATAGAAAATGATGTTGTGATTACCAAAGCTAGAACTTATGTAAAGAATCCTGAGGATTTTTCTCCTGCTGAAAAAGAAAAAGCCTCCCAGGATGATAGCCTTCAATTAATTTTAGTTGATTCCCTTGATCCCTTGATGAATAGACATGTGATGAACTGTAAAGATTCCAAACACATCTGGGAAACTATTGAGGTGATTAATGAAGGCACAGAGGAAGTTAGAGAAAACAAGTTAGAGATCCTAACCTCTGAGTATGAATACTTTAAATCCAATCCAGGAGAAGGAATCACTGAAGTGTTTGAGAGGTACAATGCATTGATCAACAACCTGAACATAAATGGTAAATACTATTCAATCAGGGAGGTCAACAAAAAGTTCCTTTTAACACTGCCAACTCATCTCGAACATTGAATCACTGCCATAAGAGAAGCAAGAGATCTGAGTGAGATTTCTTTGGAAAGACTCTATGGTGTGTTAAAAACCTATGAGTTGGAGCAGATTCAGCAGAAGGAAGTCTATGGGAAAGGAAGAGTGGTCAGCACGTCTACTACTCTAGTAGCTGAAGAAAAACAACAACAACCATAACAACAACAATTACAACAGTCAGAGAGAATGGTACAGTCTTCCAAGGCTGAAGAAAATGTGATAGTAGCAGAATTTGATCCTCCTACTACAAATCAATCAAGAGATGATTTTTATTCCTTGGAAGAACTGGAGCAATTGGAAGATGAGTCAATGGCCCTGATTGTCAAGAGATTCTCTAATGTCAGATTCAAGAGGAATCCTAAGTTCAAGTACAAGTCCAACTACAACAGATTCCCGAAAAGTGGATCTTCATCCTCTAACACCAGTAGTGGTGGGTACAAAACAGGGATGGTTGATCGAAGCACCATTCGATGCTTCAACTGCAATGAGTTGGGACACTTTACCATAGAATGCAGGAAGCCAAAACAAGTTAGGAAGAACTCTTATGATTCTAATCAGAAGAGTAAATCTGAAAGGGCTTACCTGGCAAAGGGAAGAAGCTGGAATGATACTGACAGTGAAGATGAAGAAGTTGGGAATCTTGCTCTCATGGCTAGTGATGCAAACACCTCATCGTCAAGATAAGAGGTAAAATTTACTGATGTTGAATTAGTTTATCATTTAGGAGGTTCCTTAGATTGTGCTCGTCGTGATAATGAAATGTTAAATCAACAAATCAAAGACCTTGAGAAAGAGGTCAATGAACTAAGACTTGTGCACATTAATCAAGATAAATTAAAAGAACAAGTATCTTTTCTAGAGAATAGAGTTGACTGTTATAGACAACTCAAAACTATTCTCAAAGACAAGATCACCGGTCTTGACATTAAGGTTAAAGCTTACTTTAATTCTTGTTCGAAGTCCAAAGAGTTTTACAATAAGCAAGTTGTTAATCAAACATATGGAATAGGTTATGATTACAATGTTGCTATTGGAAAATTAGGCATAAACTCCCCTCCTCATGTCTGTGCTAAAGGTAGGGAAGTACCACATGTGCTTATGGGTGTTGATGAACCCCTCTATAAAGAATCAATTGCTGAACCATTTGATGAGACCTCATTTATTATTCAAGAAGAAATCCATGCTGAAGATCTTGCTAATGAGAAAGATGTTTCCAAGTCAAGTGTGTCAAAGGTTCCGGTCAAAGTTGTGAAAGCAACTGAGACTAACTCAGACACACATGAGTTGGATAACACAAATGCCATGTCTATCATGCATAAGTTGCCTATTGTTAATCCCTCTCATAAAGCATGTGGTGTTCCTGATTGTATGTCTTGTGCTTTTAATTTGATGTATGCTTATTTTAATGATAAGTATGTTTCTAATGAAAAGACTACTCCTCGTCAGCATTTGAATAATATAAAGCATGATAGGTCTAAGACTGCTAGTCCTCCTAAAGCTAGAAAGGAGACATTTGTGCCTAAGCCTAAACAGAAATTTGTCAAGGCTGTTTACAAGGTCAAATGTCCAGTCATTGAGAAAGTTGAGAACATTAAAGTTAAGAATGTTGTTTTGCCTGATAAAGGCCAATTTTACAAGTATGCCGGACCCAACCAAGCTGGTCTAATCCATTTGTATTGCAGGGCATTAAAGAGGTACAATCGGTAGTGTGGATTCTTGACAGCGGATCGTCAAGACATATGACCGGAGATAGAGCCCTGCTATCAAATGTGGTTGAGAAAGCTGGCTCAGTGGTTACCTTTGCAGATAACAGCAAAGGTTTAACTGAGGGATATGGCTGTTTGCTAGCTGGTAATGTTATCATTAAAATGTGTATGTTGTGCAAGGACTTGAACACAATCTGCTTAACATTAGTCAGTTCTGTGACAACAGCTATAATGGTTTATTCGACAAGCTGAAGTGTCAGATTATGCACAAGAAAAGTGAAAAACCCTCCTTGATGGGAATCCGGAAAGGAAATCTGTTCGTAGCTGACATGAACTCTGGAAGCAATCCTGAAGTCAATTGTTTCTATGCAAAGGCATCGTCAGATGAGAGTTGGCTATGGCACAAGAGACTTTCCCATCTCAATTTCAAAACAATGAATTCTCTTATCAAAAGAGAATTGGTCAGAGGTCTGCCTCAGCTGGAATTCTCCCCAGAAGGACTGTGTGAGGCTTGCCAGAAAGGAAAGTCAAAGAAAGTAAGTCACAAAGGCACTGACACATCCTCCATAACTGGTGTTCTGCAATTATTACACATGGATTTATTTGGACCAGTTAATGTTCTTTCGATGTCAAAGAAGTGTTATTGTCTTGTGATAATTGATGACTATTCCAAGTATACATAGGTTTTATTCCTTCACTCCAAGGATGAAATACCACAAGTTGTGATTGGTCATATCAAGTTGATCGAGTTAGATTCTAATGTCCATGTTAGAATGATAAGGTCAGATAATGGAACAGAATTCAAGAATTCACTTCTCAATGGATTCTGTACAGACAAAGGGATTACCAGACAATTTTTAGCTCCTAGAACCCCTCAACAAAATGGAGTGGTAGAAAGGAAGAATCGTACATTGATTGAAGTTGCAAGAACTATGTTAAGTGAATCAGGTCTTCCAATGTACTTTTGGGCTGAAGCTGTCAATACTGTATGTTATACTCAGAATCGAACTCTAATCAACAAAGACTTCATGAAAACTCTTTATGAGATTATGAATGAACAGAAACCTTCTATCAAATACTTTCATGTATTTGGTGCCAGATGCTTCGTGCTCAAGGATGGAGATGATCGTCGTGGTAAATTCGAGGCAAAGGCATATGAGGGTATTTTTGTTGGATATGGAAGAAGATCATACAGGGTGTATATCATTGATCAACACAAAGTAACAGAAAGTGTCAATGTTAAATTTGATGACACTAAACTCCCTAGTATCCAAACTGAAGATCCTTCTGAGAAACTGAAGTTTGATGATATGTCAGATTCAGAATCAGAACATGATCAAGAACCTGAGGTTGTTGCTGGTGAAGAACCTGTTAATCATGATGATTCTCAAGGTAATGGTGATGGAAACATTGGCAACAATGGAGATACCACTGCTACTAACGAAGAATCATCAAGTCAACCTGACAACAACTCAGGGGGAGATGCTGAAGGATCAACTAGTAGGACACAACATCCCAATGTGTTTCAAGGCGAATCATCAAGATCAAATCTTCCAAGACAGACTGTCTGGAATAAAGCTCATCCTTTTGAGTTGATTATTGGTGATCCAGATGTTGGAGTCAGAACTAGATGTGCTACTCAAAATGAATGTCTATTCTCAGGATTTTTTTCCGAGATGGAACCTAAGAAGATTGAAGAAGCACTGACTGATCCAGATTGGGTGATTGTTATGCAAGAAGAACTCAATCAGTTTGAACATCAACAAGTCTGGAAACTGGTACCTAGACCTACACACAAGAAAGCTGTTGGTACTCGGTGGGTATTCAGGAATAAAATAGATGAAGATGGAGTGGTTACAAGAAACAAAGCAAGACTGGTAGCTAAAGGGTATTCTCAAGCTGAAGGCATTGATTATGATGAAACCTATGCTCCAGTGGCTAGACTAGAGGCCATCAGGATATTTCTGGCATTCGCAGCATTCTCTAACTTTAAATTTTATCAAATGGATGTCAAGAGTGCCTTTCTGAATAGAAAGCTGGATGAAGAGGTGTATGTAGAGCAACCTCCTGGTTTTGAAGATCCAGATCATTTGGATTTTGTCTACTTTCTTTTCAAGGCTATCTATGGACTCAAACAGTCTCCGAGAAAATGGTATGACACTCTCTCTGAATTTCTTATTGAAAATAGCTTTATTAGAGGTGTCATAGACAAAAATCTCTTTTCTAAAAAGCATAAGAATGATACTATATTAGTCCAATTCTATGTGGATGATATAATATTTGGGTCTACTAATGATAATCTCTGTAAGAGATTTGCTAAGTTAATGCACAACAAATTTGAAATGAGCATGATGGGAGAGCTGAAGTTCTTTCTTGGATTACAAGTAAATCAAAGGTTAGATGGAACTTTTATTTGTCAATCCAAGTATCTCAAGGAACTCCTCAAAAAGTATAATCTAGAGGATTCTGCATCAGCAAGGACTCCGTCAACTACAGCTGTCAAGCTTGGACCATGTGAAAACTCCATTAAGGTAGATGTCACAAGCTACAGAGGTATGATTGGCTCGTTACTCTATCTTACTACAAGTAGACCAGATATTATATATGCTACATGCTTATGTGCAAGGTTCCAAGCAGATCCTAGAGATATTCATCTCGTTGCTGTTAAACGAATCTTGAAATATCTTAAGGGTACACCAAATCTAGGTATTTGGTACCCTAAAGAATCTAGTTTTAACCTTGTTGGATATACAGATTCAGATTACGCAGGATGTGTTGTTGATAGGAAAAGCACCTCAGGGAGTTGTCAATTCCTGGGTAGCAGACTAGTCTCATGGTATAGCAAGAAACAACAAACAGTTTCCAATTCAACGGCCGAGGCTGAATATATTGTTGCTGGAAGCTGTTGTGCTCAGATCTTGTGGATTAGGAATCAGCTACGGGACTATGGCTCTGTATTGAACAAAATACCTATTTTATGTGACAATACAAGTGCAATAGCCATCACCAACAACCCTGTGCAGCATACAAGGACCAAGCACATTGACATCAGGTATCATTTTATTAGAGAGCACGTCATAAATGGTACTGTTGAACTATTTTTTGTTCCAACAAAAGAACAAATAGCAGATATTTTCACTAAACCTCTTGATGAATCCACATTTACCAAATTAGTTGGTAAATTGGGCATGTTGAATAGCTTTACTGATTAAACTTGTTAATATCTGAAATCTGTTCTTGAATGAATTTACAAATGAATTTTTCATAAATGAAAAATTTATTTGCAAATTTATTTTATCATATTTTCCATAATTTCTTGCTTATTTCTATGTAAGTTTTATTATTTTATCTTATTTATTTATTCTACTTGTTAATTTCAATATCTCAGAATATTTTATTTTCTCCAAAAATATTTTTCTATGAATTTTATTTGCTAAAATTCAACAGAAATCTATTTTTGGCATAAAATATAATTATTACTGAAATATTGCTTTTGTTTTTGTAAATTTATTCTGTAACTGTGAGTATTAATTCTGTGTATAAGTTTTTTTTACTGAAATGACAATCGGCAAGACAATTTAAATTGTCTTGCTGAAAGTCATTTCAGTACATATATGTGTTTAATTTTATTTTCAGTTTAATTTTATACTGGAAAGACAATCGGTATGACTATCAATAGTCTTGCCAGTAATAAAATTTATATCAAATATATTTGTTTTAATTTTATACTAGAATGACAATCGGTATGACTATCGATTGTCTTTCTAGTTTATTCTGTTATATTCATGTATTTTATACTGGTATGACAATCGGTATGACTATCAGATTGTCATACCAGTTTTATTTTTATTTGTTTTTATTATTTCAATTAGCCTAGTATGACAATCGGGAAGACAATCGGTATGACTTTCCTCGATTGTCATACCAATTGTCCTACTTAACGTTTTTTTTGTTTTGTTTTGTAATTCAATTCAGTTCAGTTTTCACTCCAACAGTTTTCTTTCTCTTGTTTCTCTCTCTCTCAATTCGATCAAAATCAAACCTCCATTGATTATCTTATTGCTCGAGTTTTTACTCAGCATAACATTTTCACTCCTGTTATATGTACATAAACGTATATACATACAGAAGTGCTGCCAATTTTTTAAAAAAAAAAAATTCAAAATCAAATATTTCATTTCATTGGCTATTGTGTTGTGTGTTTGGTGGTCAAGACACATTTGTTTCTAAATTTTCTGGATATAATTGAATTAATTCGAATTATTAATTAATTTTTAATTCGAATTTTCTTAATTTAATTCTTAAAATTCTGACAGTGTGTGTCTTGTTGTATTTGTTTTTAAAATGGCTCTCAATTTCCAAATTGTCTCGCATAATCTTGTTGGTTATTTTAATCCAGAAAAATGTGATGTGGAAAAATTTAAGCCGTGGATTAGATTTTTAAATGACCATTCGATTGTTAGCTCTGCTATTAAATCAAATGTGCTTTTAAATGTCGATCTGCTCAGACTGATTTGCACAACCTCTACTGTGGCCGATGATTTTAAATCTTTTTCATTCACCGCGGCAAACACACAGTATGTAGTTGATGAAACAGTCGTCAATCGAGCGTTAAATTTTCCAATGGACAATTTCTGTAATTTACCCTCTGAAAATGATATTTCAAACTTTTTCCATGTTATTCACTATCAGGGGGTGATTAATTTAACCAAGTTGTCTAAATCCAATTTGGTTTCTGAATGGGATATTTTCTTCGATACACTTTCCAAAGTGTTTGCCAACTACACTAAATCCAACTTTCACAACATCACTTCCACTCCGCAGTATATTGGTCTTGCGGTTGTTTTCAATCAAGGGATCAATTTTGGCAAACTACTTTTACCCATTCTTCTGAGACGTCTCACTACTTCTTTACGTGATCATTCTACAAATCGTAGGGTTTCTACTACTACGCTCGTTTTCTTATGTTTATAGCAGAACATCTTCTCACACCTGAGCATAAGGCTCTTTTTGCTAACTCTTCAGTAACTGAACCCCCTCCAGTAAGTAAAAAGATTTACACTCGCCAAGACACAACCTTCAAATTCATGCAAGTTCCAGTACTTGTATCTGCTTTCATGGCCACTTACATTCCTTTACCAATTTTCAATCTTCCCGGTCATGAACAGCAAGCTCAACCTCCAGTGGTTCAAGCCACCCAGGCTCAAACATCAGATGCTCTTCCACTGCAGGTAATAATTTCTCACTCACAAACTATTCCTACTTCTGTTGAAAGACCCTTAGTGGTTGATAGGGCTGCCCATGAAGTTGTAGAACCACAGTTTCAATCCCAGGTCATAGAGCCAAACACAGAGTCATAACCTATCTCAACCTCTCCCCAACTGTCTAAAATGCTGCCTAGAAGGTTACTAGGAAGTAGTATGTTGTTGGATGTGAATGAACCCTCAACTCTGCCTCCTCTCAAGAAAAGAAGAACATTTACTGAGGCATCTGAAAGCCCATCCTTGTCTTCCCAACAGGACATGGACTTTGAAATGGCCACTCAGTTACTAGAGACATTCTCTCAACAGGATGAATCTATTGAAATTCGCCATAGGGCCATGGCCAACTGTACTGAGTCAAGCACAATTCCATTACTCACAATGGAAGCATATAGACCAATAGATGATACTCAGGACACAGAGCGAGGAGTGCACATTTAGTCGGTTACAGTGCCTGCCATAGTTACGGCAGAAGAGCAGTCACATGCTTCTAAGGGAAAATCTGACTCTCAGCCACCTTTAATAGAGTCATTTTCTCCCCTCCCAGATCCAACACCTCTGGCTCCCTCACGGGATTCTCCACTCGCAGATTTATCTGGAGAAAGTGGAGGGCAACTCGGTCAATCTATCCCTGAAGCAATTCAGACATCTATTTCAATGAAAAGATAGGTTTGACTGAGGATCGGGACTCGCGAATTCCCATTGCACCACCACTGAACTCTCTTGAAGAGGCTAGGGTGATTTCAATTGCAGGTACAGAAGATCAGCATCAGGAAGACTCCTTACGAGCAATAATATTGAGAGATACACAAGCACGTGAGTTGAGGGAATCAAACAGGAGAGATATTCAGGTGAGCGCACACACAGACACAAACACTGAAAATCTGTTAGCTCAAATTGATGATCTGAAAGAACAACTTGCAAAAAGTCAGGCTGAGGCTCAATCATTCAAAGCACAAGTGGTTGAACGGTCCTCTTCTTCCACCTCTGTCAATAATCAGCTGGCTCTCATCAGGACCGAAATATCAGATTTGAAGACCTCTGTTGTACCAAAGCTTAACTCAATCCAGGCATCTCCAACTTTATCAGCTGAAGACATTTCAAACTTCTGCTCTCTCCATACAAGAATGACTTCTCTTGAAGACCTGGTTGAAATGAATCATTCGCTGGACTCCTCCAGATTTCTAAAGATAGAAACGGGCATGGAACATCTCAATGAAGGGATGAAGCACTTATATTTCATGATTAAAAATTCTCGCTGCCCTAATGAAGAACAAAGGACTTTCTTTGAAGGGCCGTCTGGTGGAGGCTCAGGCTCTGGAGGTGATGGAGGTCATGGAGGGTCTAGAGGAAAGTCTGTAGAGGATTCCTCAACTAAGGGGGAGAAGAAAGGGAGAAGTGGAAAGGGAAAAGAAAAAGATTCTTCTACTGGAGGCACAGGGAAGGCTGATGATGTCTACTATAGTGGAGAACATGATGACTTTGATATTTTTGACATTCCCACTGAACCAGCCTTGGAAGATAAAGATGGTTTCTTTGAAGCTGAGGAGGAAAGTGATTTTGGAGAATGGGAAGAGGAAGCTCCAGTGGATCCTGTTTTTGAGAAAGAGTTTCAGCAGCAGCAGTCAGAGTTGAAAAGAAAAGAAGCTAAACTCAAAAAATGTATCCCAAATCATTGATATGAGGAAAAACATTGAATGAACAAAAACTCTTGAAAAGCAACGTCTTCATGACATTAAAGCTAAAGAAAGGAGAAGAGAAGTCAGACTGAAGATTGGTGAAAAATGGGATGAAGCTAGGAGAGTACTTGATATGCCTCAGCTGAGCATAAACAATGATATGCATTTTCTACATCTTCTTGACAAGCTTGAGATCTCTAATCCAAACAATGACGTGTACATGAATGCTATCAAGACTGAAGTCTCAAGGATCACAGCTGCCTTTGACAGATCTCTAAATGAAATGAGCATATTTGTATATTGTCAAAGCGAAGGATCTTTCAAGGTATCACTTCATCTGTTTGAGATTCGTTCTTTATCAGAGATTTGGGTTCTTCCCAACAAAGTCAAGAGACGCTCATAATTGAATGAAGTTCTTCGAGAAAGGCTCAAAGAGTTTGCCAGCAGGGTTAGTCCTCAAGTGGTCAACAATCCTCATCAGGTAAGATTCTTTAAGTTTGACTGTCTTCAAATCTGCCAGCTCGATTCACAATCTCTTAAAGACTACTCTGCTAAGCATCTTGTCTGGATGGAACATCACTTAAGAACTGCTGGATATTCATCCATGTTGAAAACTCAAGCAGCTGATCTGATTCAATCTTATTGTGAAAAGAATATTAAAAGGTACAATCAGTTCAAGAATAAGCTAAAGTCAGTTGGAGTTCAACCAGTCAGGCCAGCCAGCTTCACTTCTAAAAAGGATCGTGTCTTTGACAAGGAGTTGCTTCAAGATTTGGAAGAAGGTGAATTCGGAAGATAAGACAATTGAATTCAATTAGCTCAAAACTTAATGTAATTTGCTTAGAGCTTTATGAATCAAGATAGACTAATGTAGTTATATGTTCAGTCTAGAGGAACATCTATCTTGTATTCACTTGTAAATTTCTTTTGGAATCTGGAAAATGTTAAATATAATCCAGAACTTTTCTGCTATTTACATTGCATTACTGTTTATATATTTTTCTTATTTTTTAGTTGAGTTATCCTCTAGGTATTTGTTGTTATTGTCTAACAAACAAATAGGGGGAGATTGAAAGGCATATGTCATAGCCTATTTCTTTATTCGAGGATTTAACTCAACTCAAATAAGGATGTAACAAGTAAATAGTGGTTCTATCGTCAGAGAGATCTCTCAAAGTAACATATGTCAAAGGATTAAGTAACATTGTTCATCTACAGACTTGAGGACTTAATTCACTGGAAGAAGCTCAAGATATTGATCATGCCTCAGTGATATAAATCAAGATTGTGGATTTAATCAAGTGACAGAGATCTCGTCAGGGTATCCATTGATTACAGGGATTTAATCAGAAGAAAATCAAGACATGAAGAAACATCACAGAAGTTAGTCATTCATGAACCAGACAGTACATCGAGTGTCAACATTGAAGTGGTGAAATGGATTCAGTGATTTTCAGAAGATTGTCAGAAGAGTGGTTGATGTTCAAGATTATTATTAATTCTCTAATTAATTAATTAAGTCATATAATTTAATTGAGAAAATAAATTATATCTGCAAAGATTAATTTATTGATTAATTGAATTAATTGGTTAATTAATTCTGAATTAATATTATGCATTTTTCAGAAGTGATTTTGAATTAATATTCAAAATTAATTTAGCAAGACAAATATTTGAACTGGTATGACAATTGGATTGTCATACCGAAAGTCTTACAAGTTCAGTTAGATTGTCCTACCGAAAGTTCTACCAGCTAAAAGGATTGTCTTGCTGAGCTAAAAGGATTGTCTTGCTAATTAAAAACACACGATTGAATATCAAGAGCAGCAGTTGTTTGTTTTGCAACAGAGCATTGAATATCAAATTAACAGAAGAACACAGAACCAAGAAAACAGCAGAGAACTTATTGCAATTTCTCAGATCATTTATTTCTAGTATTCATTGTTAAATCTAATCCACTAGAAATCCTTTTCTTGTTCTTGTGTAACTGTCTAGCGGATCAAAATCCCTAGAACTTAATCTCAAATTGCTTTTAGCATTTGATCCTTTTTATTTCAAAAATAGAAAAAGTTCATGTCGAATTTATTCTAGATTTGGAATAATTTATTTGAGATTAATCCCTTGTAAACGATACTGTTGTTGTAACACCTTTCAAGTTTAATAATAGTTTTATTTAACTTGAATTTTGTTTCACTTTTTTATTCTGCATTTTATTCGATTAAACGGTATAGTTTGTATTCAACCCCCCTTCTACAAACATACTGAGACCTAACATATACCTTTACAGGTTCATCAATTTTTCCTTTGCCCTTGGATCCTGGATCTACCTCCACTTGTGATTTGGCTTTGGTTGCCTCAGAAATTGACCTTTCTTTTATCACAATGCCCTTAGGCTTTGGTGGTTTCTCTTCAATAACAGAAGCTTTAGACTTGAAGCTAACATTTTCTGCTTTGAGTCTAGCCTCTTCTTCCTTTATACTTTCAAAGTCCATTCCAGGATTTTCCTTAAGAAATAATCTCTTTGAAATCTCTTCATCAAGTTCCAGATGTTTAGTAGAACTTATCCTTTTACTAGTATCAGAACTTATCCTTTTACCAGTATTAGAACTTATTCTTTGTGTAGAAATTTCAGTTGTCTTAGATGAAGAACCTTTGCCACATTTGCCTTGACCATGACCTCTACCCATTCCAGAGTTTCCCTGGTCATCATTTCCATCATCCTTACCCTTCAGTGATTGAGTAGATTTGCATTTGGACTTAATTACTTTCTCCCCCTTTTTGGCATCAGCAAGTAAAAGAAAAGAGACAAACAATTCCACTGAGGATTGGATCTCATTGAGTTGAGTTTGATGAGAAGCTTGATTCTTTAGAATTTCATCAATCTGAGCCTGTTGCTTCTCCTGAGTTTTTTCAATATACCCAATTCGGTCAAAGGCTGGCTTGAAGAATCTGTTCTTTTCCAATTTTATATTCATCTTGCTGGATCAAAGATTCTTGAATTTTATTCACCTTGTCATGAGTTATTGAGTGTTGACCTTGAAGGTGCCTATTACTCATTACAGTAACTCTCAGCTTTGCCTTGAAATCATCATTTATCAGCATTTCATCAGCTTTGGCAAGGTGCTCAGCAAGAATTTTTCAGTAGGAACAAAACTAACTGAGTTCCATTCCTTTGTCCAATCCTTTCCTCTAGGAGTTTCACTCCAAGGTACTGGTGCACCCTCCCTAACAAACTTCTTTATCAAATCAGCTTTACATGGAGCTTGTTGAGGTGCATGCCCTGATGGACCAGCTGCATCAGCATCTACATTTGCAGCAGCTTCACCAGTAAGTTCAGCATTATCAGCATCAGAACTTATAGAGCATGCAGTATCAGCATCCTCTGATAGAATTACAGTATGTGAGGCTATAGAGCCTTCAACATCATCCTCTAAGTTCTGATCTGCAGCTAAGTTCTGATCAACAGCGAAATCTTGATGCCCACCTTAAATCTGATTTTCATCATCCAGATTCAGAATTGGTGTGGTTGAAATATTTTCATTGAAATCAGCATTTAGAATTGGTGTTGTTGGTGGAGTGAGTTGAGTTGGTGGAGCTTCCAAGTACAGAATCTCAGGCACAATCAAGTTATGAATATCAATTTCAGCACTTGTACCTGGGTTTTTAGTATGTACTGGATCAATTATTGGAGACACAGGAGGTGTAGACACTTTCTCTTGAATATCCTCTTGTTCTTGAATAGGAGACTTGTGAGCTGATTCAGCAGTAGGAAGTAATTCAATTACTATAGGTTATGTTGGGATCAGAGATTCCTGACCCCCTTCCTTAGCTACTACTTCCAGAGTTTCTTCAGAGTGTGATGATATACTTACAGCCCTCCTGGCTCTTTGCTTTTTAAGTCTCTTTGCAGAATTAGAGACTTTGGGAGCTTCATCATCAGAATTTAGCTTTCTAAGCCTTTTGAGGGGCCTAGAACTCCCAGTTTCAGTATGTTTCTGAGAAGAAATCTTCTCAGCTTCTACAACAACAGGTTTTGATATTGGAACCTGTTCCTCATTGCCTGACTCATCTCTCAGAATAATTCTCCTTCTCTTCTGTTGAGACTGAGGTACTATCTTAGTCCTCTTAGATTTGGAAGATGAAGGCTTCACTGGATGTACTGAAGGTTGAGCTTGAGATGACTGTGATGGTTTAAAATATGTCCTGATGGAGGGTTGAGTAGTTTAAGGTTGAGAAGTTTGAGGTTGGTGAGAGATGGTAGGTTCTGATGGCTGTTGAGTTGGTTGTGATGTGTTGGTGGGTTGAACATCAGGGTAAACACATGTGTATGTTTTTGGATCACCATTTACCAGGATCTGTTTTACTAACTGAGGAATCTGTAAGGATCTCTGTACTTGTTTCTTAATGTCAGCATTTAACAAATCATTAAAAGCCCTTTTTGCAAGCTTAAAAGGCGGAATTAAAGTACTGGCTAATTGGGGTTCATCAGCACAACAAAAAGTATATATAAGTTGATAGAATCTAGCAAAGTATACTACATTCCTATCCTCTGTCATCCTATCCCCTATGAAACCTAGCACAGCACTTGCAAAATCAAAATGAGTTTGATGAATAAGGGCATACCCGATTTGCTGACTCATGATGGGAATAGAATCAAAGTTGGAGCATTTATTGGCGAATGCCTTAGTGATATAATCAAAGAAAAAGCTCCATTCCTTTCTGATATTTGCTCTTTTCAGTTGACCCAGCTTTCCCAAACTTTTCTCATAGCCCAAACTGGCCATGAGCTGCTGTAAGACAAGATCCTCCACTATTGAGAATGTGTAACCTTCAGGTAAGTGGAGAGCTTTATGAACTGCTCCAGGAGTAACCACATGCTCGACATCTCCTGATGTGAAAACGATGCTTGGAGTACCAGTAGCACCATCATCATCAAAAAGCCCAGTTCTCCAAAATGTCAGCACTTGTTGGCTTGAAATAGTTTGAGGTTGGGTCAAAGCATACCTAATCTCACTATGAGCTAATAAATCTTGCACAAAGTGCAAATCTGATGGAGCTTCAGCCTTGGTTAGGATTGCAGCATAATTATTTGGGACAAACTTGGCTCCATCAACAATTAAATCCTTGGGCGCCATCAGATATAAGTGAGAAGTTAGAGTGCCTGTAAGGTGTTTGAGAAAATGTCTGTAAAAAAAACTGTCAGAAAATGTGAGAGAGAATAAGAAAAGAGAGAGAGTTGAATAAAAATGAAAATAAAAGATTTGAAAATCTTTTATCTCTTTTACTAAGACACCCCACGCGACAGCAGTTAATAAGAAGTGGAACAGACCTTTACACCTGTCAGGCATGCAGCAGTTAAGGCAAAAGTTAATGGGCATGGTAAATAAGTAATAATTACATTACACGTTCAGTTTTTGAAAAAAACTGTTCCCACTAAACAAATGATTATGACTGTTGTATCTCACATAAACCAATATTCTGTAAAAATATGATTGTTCAAGTAATGACCAAAAATAAACCACGTAGATAAATACTGCCATGTTAATATCAGAACTTGATTACTATCAGGATTTAAAAGTCATCAGAATATGGCTCCTTAACTCGAAAAGTGAATGTTTATTCCTGTTATTCTTCACACAAATACTGATATGGGTACATCAGAAATTAATCATCAGAACTTGTCCTCGGAATTTATGCAACTGACACTTAAACTGTTCATCTAAAACAACATTTATTACCACAGTAATTTTCATCATTCATATGGAGTGTATGTGTGTGCATTAAGCTAAATATCAGACAAAGAGTAAAGTCTGATTCACTTCAGTACATCTTAGAAATAAGGCATAACTAAGAACTTTGCTTAAAATCTGTCTTTTTCTGAAGTCTACTATAGAATGAGTTCATGCATGAGTCCACCTCAACTGTTTTGTGCTCATTTTATGCATCTTTTGAAATTCCTTTTTACAGTGGCTTCTCAGTGTAAGTGAGTCACAACTGCTTATCAGAATTTATGCTATTATCAGAGTATTTCTCCAGTAATCAGAGAATGGGAAAAGTCACCAAGAAAAATTTATTTTGCTTTTCTAATACATATTACTTAATACCAGCAATACACTTGGGTCTTCCCTTCCACATATACTTTTCTCTAGATCTCAACGGAGTACCTGATATTTCTTTTCTTTTCTTTTTCTTTTGATAAGTGAGGCTTATCAGCACTTAGTACATCCATCAGATTTACTAACATCATAACTTAACAGATAAGAGGCACTATTCTAGTTTTTTGACTTAGTAATAAGATACACAAAGTAAACTTTAACCAAACTCAATATCAGAATTTGCTTGTGTTAAAAGATTTCCACATAAACAATTACTTCAAACATGGGATTATTAGTATATTGAAGACTACTAGGTCAGCATCTAGCACAGTTATCCTCATTGGATTGAATAGTCACAGAAACATTCATATCACTATCAGAGTTTAGAAATTCACATCAGACAATAATCAGCACTTAGAAAATTTCAATTTAAGCACAGAATACACAAGGATAGTAATATATGTAAATACTGATCATAAACTCTGATGTATCAAAACATAAACTAAGCAGATTTAGAGAAAGAACCTGAAACCATTCCAAGTTCATTTACCAATCTTGTAAAAGTAGCTTCACATAGTGGTTTTGTGAAGATATCTGCTAGTTGTTGGTCTGTTGGAATAAAATGCAATTCCACTGTACCTTCATCCACATTTTCCCTTATGAAGTGGTACCTAATGCTGATGTGCTTTGTCATTGAGTGTTGAACTGGATTACCTGTCATAGCAATAGCACTTTGATTATCACAGTAAATAGGGATTTTAGAATATGTTAACCCATAATCCAGTAATTGATTCTTCATCCAAAGAATTTGTGCACAACAGCTTCCTGCAGCAATGTACTCTGCTTCTGCAGTTGATGTGGAAATTGACTTCTGTTTTTTGCTAAACCAAGAAACCAATCTGCCTCCAAGAAATTGGCTGCTTCCATTTGTGCTTTTCCTGTCAATTTTGCATCCTGCAAAATCTGCATCTGAGTAACCTATTAGCTTAAAGTCTGATTCTCTAGGATACCACAATCCCAGATCAGCTGTACCCTTAAGGTACTTGAAAATTCTTTTCACAGCTGTTAAGTGAGGTTCTCTTGGATCTGCTTGAAATCTTGCACAAAGACAGGTAGCATATATGATATCAGGTCTACTTGCAGTTAGATAGAGTAGTGAGCCAATCATACCTCTATAATCAGTAATATCTACTGATGTACCAGTATCCTTATCCAATTTTATTGCAGTGGCCATAGGAGTGGATGCACTTGAACAATCTTGCATTCCAAATTTCTTCAACAAATTTCTGGTGTACTTAGATTAACAAATAAAAGTTCCTTCTTCATTCTGCTTGACTTGAAGGCCCAGAAAATAGCTAAGTTCTCCCATCATACTAATTTGATATTTTGACTGCATTAGCTTGACAAACCTTTTACAAAGTCTGTCATTTGTAGAACCAAAAATGATATCATCAACATATATCTGCACCAAAAGTAAGTCATTTCCATGGTTGAGATAGAATAATGTTTTATCAATAGTCCATCTGTTAAATTCACTTTCCAGAAGAAACTGAGCTAATGTCTGTCGTGGAGCTTGCTTAAGGCCATAAAGTGCTTTATCAAGTCTGTAGACATGATGAGGAAATTTTGAATCTACAAAACCTGGAGGCTGTTCAACATATACTTCTTCTTCTAATTCTCCATTAAGAAAATCACTTTTTACATCCATTTAAAAGACTGTAAACTTTTTGTGAGCAGCATAAGCCAAAAATATCCTTATGGGTTCCAATCTAGCAACTAGTGCAAATATTTCATCATAATCAATTCCCTCATGTTGAGAATATCCTTTTGCAACCAGCCTTGCTTTATTCCTTGTAATTATGCCATCCCTATCAATTTTGTTTCTGAACACCCACTTTGTACCAACAACAGATCTGTTCTTTGGTCTTGGCACTAGGGTCCAAACTTTATTTCTTTCAAATTCATTTAACTCTTCCTACATTGCTTGCACCCAATCAACATCTTGAAGAGCTTCTTCCACTTTTTTTTGGTTCAGTGTGAGAAAGAAAAGAATTGTAAAGACATTCACTTGAAGTAGCTGTTCTAGTTCTGACACCTGCATCAGGATTTCCAATTATTAAGTCAGGTGTATGTGATTTAGTCCACTTCCTTGCAGATGGAAGGTTTTCTCTAGAACTGGATGCTCCCCCATGATCCATGCTGTCTCCATTAAGATTTTTTGATGCTCCCCCTGAAATTATGCTCTCTGAGTTAGATCCTTCAGAATTTGAGTTTCCAGAATTATCAGAACTTGACCAATCAGAACTTGATGAATCAGAATTTGAGTTTCCAAAATTATCAGAACTTGGCCCATCAGAACTTGATGAATCAGAACTTGAAGAGCCTGTTCTAGATTCTGATGCTTCTTGAGATGTGGTTGTATCTTCAATATGTTCCCCCTGCATAGGTGCATTTTCTTTTGGCATAGTCACCATAGTTTCAATAATATCAGAGTTTAACCCATCAGAGTTTGCAGTATCAGGATTTAGACTGTCAGGATTTAGACTATCAGGATTTACGAAATCAGAATTTAAAACTTCATTCTCAAATCTCAGCTGATCATGATTATTGAAATCTTCAAGTCCAGTAATATTCTTATCATCAAAAGAGATATTAATAGATTTCATGACAACCCTTGTTCTTAAATTGTAGACTCTGAAGGCTTTTTGGAAAGTGGATATCTGTGACGCCCTCAATCTCGGGGTTAGGAAATGAGGACCCACACACCTTTAATCTAATAATTAAATAAGCATTAACCCCGATTAACTACTAACAGGATCAAACAAGATAAAGTATGAGACAAGATTATAACTACCAACCATAAAATATAACATACAACCCCAAAATAATATTAAATAAACATAATCGATTCCGGCTTAGAACCGACAGATAACTCATTGTATCTTTACAACCTTCTGGCTAAGCGCTTTCTCACTCAAAAATACCACTACCTGCTCTGGCAGCCGGAAGCCCTCAACACGGTAGGGACCACCAGGGACGCTCTTACGAGCAGTGCGCCTAAGCCTGACCATCTTCTTGCTTAACTGCCATGGTTAGATTAAAATAAGACATATGAGTATAAAACTCAGCAAGTAACTATAAAGCAGTTCAACGATATAAAATCCACAATATACTTTACCAATCTCAGGGCATTCTACTTTATTTGTTCTAGGTAGCAGATTTCCATCTTTCGGGTTATGAAAGGGTTATGAAGGAAAAATATGGGGCTTTCAAGGAACAAGGCTCGAAGCAGGGTGAAAGCCGACATTCATCACAAATCATTAAAGGATCAAAACAGATCTTTCAGAAAGGAAAGCAATAATATTTCACTTTATGGAACCAATTATATGATCAACAGATTAAAATCAGGGTTCACGAGCTTTAAGCTTCACAATATCACAATCAACTCTTTTCAAAGCAATATAAACCATTTTCATTTTTTTCAAAGAATCAATTACTGAGTAGGAAGTTTCAATTCCTTTTTAAAATCAATATAGAACCCTTGATTGGACCACTTTATCTTTTTATTTCATTATAATACGGGTGATCAGCCCGTACCGACCTCCATCCGGTCTTTAAGGTACCATACGACATAATTTCAGCCTTAAACTGGACTAGCCCCGCTAGCCTCTTACAATGACTGGACTAGTCCCACTAGCCTCTTACGTCCAATCCAATCCATCAGGAATTCGTTTGGAAAACCATGAGTTGGAAAAAGTAGGTTTTCTAAATTCATTTTATCATTACCAAGAATATGAAATCATTCGGACTCTTTCAAGTCGAAACTCATTCTTAGATTCAATTTCAAGAATTCAAAGTTAAGGAAATGAATCAAGGATAAACAAGATGAAATTCTAGGGGTTTTGAATCAATGATAACAAGGTACTTAAGTTAAAAGAATCAGACTGTTCCAAGGATCAATAGGGGATATGGTGATCAAAGAATATGGCATCATTACAAGGGGTTTGTAAAGGTAATTATAGGGTTTATAACAGTTCATGGCATAACAAATAAGTTGAACAGAAAAGATAGGTTACCAAAGGGTTGAATCAATAAGCTAATCAGTAACAGTTTTACAAGATCAAAGACAAGGTATCTCAAATCGATATCAGGGGTTCATCATTTTAACAGTTCAATACTCTACATGGTATGAACAACATTCTCTCTATAACCATTTACACAAGTAATTAGAGTTACTTGCCTGAATTCGCTTTCCTATTTCACAAAGGTTGAACTACTGCCACCTAGTATACCTTTTCCTTTCCTAGTCTGAATGCCCTCACACTCCGAATCTACAATAAAAACCAAAACCTCAATTAGTTTCTCAACTCTCGTTCCCGGAACGTTCACTCAATACGATAGCTCGATTATACTTCTGACTCGAACTATACGAGTATAGCTTATATACACACATGCACATAGCATATAACATATTCTTTTCTCATAGCCTTTACATCTCTCTATATATACCCGATCTCCAACTTATACTCGCTAAATCTTGACTATTCTCCAAATCAAACATTTATAACTCATACGAACACACAATTTCATTCATAGCTAATTACTTACAACCATAGCTATCACTTATAGCTTTTAAAATCAATCAACTCAATTTCCCTTTTTCTTTTATCCTTAATTCATACCAAAACAACAATCCAACAAGCAAAATCAAATATTTTCACATATAAACACTCAATCATTCTTTCAATTACCAAAAATCAAGTTTTGACCTTTATTTCCTATGACCTATTCGGCCTTAACACTTATCACAATCAAGAATCAAACATGCAAAGCCCTTATTTGACATGCATCAAGTATGTCGTCCCAAACTAATTTAATTTCATTCTTACAACTCATTTAAACTCATAATTCAAACGTAATCATGGATGATCACTCAATTTAACACTTAAATCAACTTAATCGAGTAGAAACATTCGAAATTTCCAAGAATCACAACATGCATGCATCAATTTGGACTATAACTCATTCTAATTACTCTATAATTTATAAAACAATCATCAATAGATCATTTGCACCAACAAATCAACAGAATTTTCCAAAAAAAAACAAGAACCATTCGGCCTCTTCTAAGAATCCTCACATGCAAACTCAATTTCAAACTTTTGCATCTTTAATCACGCTAATCTCTTAACATTAAGCTAGATTAACATTCATAATCAACAAGAATCACTCATCAACTTGTAAACTACAAAACCATTCGGTCTTTCAAAAGAAACCACATGCAAACACAAAATAATTGATTAAATACTAGAGCTCAGTGTTTAACATCATTGCTCGCCACCGGTTTACCGGAGTTCATCACCGGTGGCGGTGGCATCACGGTGGTGCCCCCCCATTCAGGGGTTTCCAACCTTCAACCACCGATATTCTCAAGTGATTACACGCATGCAAGCACTCATCTTCACTTTAAATCATTCAAGAACCAAAACCCTTTTGTTTTCATGAAAACCGAATTCAAAACCACCAAATCCAACTTTGGTTTTTCTCAAAAATTGAAGATAGTGACATGCATGTATGTATATAGGTAGATATCACAAAATCTCACACAATCATGGTTCTACAACCGAAAAAGAGTGAAGAACAAGTGAGAGATTGAAGAGAGAGTGTACCGAGAGTGAGAGAGAGAAATCCCGAGAGGGATGAAGAAATGAGAGAAAAAGAAAGAGAAGAGAGAAGCTCGGGTAAAAAGAAAGAAAAGAGGAGGTGGGTGAGATTATATACTACCAAGGGAGGGGTATTATGGTAATTAGGTATCTCATTTCCTATTCACTTTTTATTCTTAAAAGAAAATGAATTTGATTTGCAAATGTCTCTCTCGGAAAAGATGAATTTGATACGAATGATAATTTTAAAACGTGAATCTCGAAATTAGCTTTCCAACCATTATTTATAATAAGATTTTGAGCGTACGGTTGATTTTATATGATTTTTACAAGTTTGTGCTAATAATAACACTTTATCACATAAAAATCAATTTAAAACGCAACGATCACCAAATAAATCCGTCCATCATTTTTAGAAAGTCTACAGGATTATTACGAAGATAACAGAACAAATCTCATGCAGTTATCTTACTCAGATAATTTTATAAAAATGTGCGAAGGTTAAATAAACTTTATTTAAATTAGATAATTCCCTTAAATCCATAAAATATCAACAGATCACGTAATCATGCATACGGACAAGCAAACACATATACGAGCACATCAAAACTCATGTCTGATCATAGAAATTGTCCTTTTTAATATTATTCCCTTTTTACGCGTTCCGGGTCACGTTCTGCCTGACGGCCCGACGCTCAGCGTTTCAATTACGCTTCTCATTATCATTATCGACCGACACGTCACTAGGATGAGATACTTCATTTAAACATTCATTTCACACAATCATACATATTTCATATTTTATATACTTTAAATCCTTATTAGGACGGGTTTCGTTCTACCTGACGGCCCGATAACACAGCTTAACTCCTAAGCTGACTCTTTAAATTGGAACGCTTTTACTTACGCTCCTAGATTCTAATATACAGTAACGATAATTAACCATCACTTAATCACATAATCATAATCACTTCACATAAATCACACTTTATTGACTTAATTACGCCGCAAAATTCTCAGTCGTCACAATATCCAACAAAAATTCCTTCATCAGCTTTTAGATCAAATTTGGATAGCTGTTCAGGATGAGTCTTAAGAAAAAAACACTTGCATCCAAATACATGAAAATACTTCAGATTTGGCTTCTTTTTCTTCACCATCTCATATGGTGTTTTTCCATGCTTGTTGATAAGTGTTGCATTCTGAGTAAAACAAGCAGTCTACACAGCTTCAGCCCAAAAATAAGTTGGTAACTTTGCTTCATCAAGCATAGTTCGTGCAGCTTCAATAAGAGTTCTATTCTTTCTTTCAACAACTCCATTTTTGTTAGTCCCTTAACAATATAGCAAGAATTACAGAAGGGGGGTTGAATGGAATTCTTGAACTTTTTCTTGAACTAAAAATGTTCAACTCGATTATATATATATTTGTTTTGATTAGCACAATGCGGAATATAAACTTTAATGAATCAAAACAAGAGTAATTAAAAACAAGAGTCTTTAAAAACTTTATGGTGGATTTAAACAATTCCACCAGAGATATATTTAATATATCGAGAGGATTCTGTGTGCAGAAATGCTCACAGCTACTTATACAAAATAGAACTACTAAGAACACAGGAAATGCTAAAGATAGTGCTTACAAAGATTTCTCTGTGTTTGTTTCTTAGCTCTCTTAGTTGTTTTTCTATTTGCTACTCTCTTGGTTTATAAATATTACCAAGATTACAAAGTCAAAAGAACTGAATAAATATAAAATCTAACAGTCTTGATCTTTGCTACTTTTCATCCTCTATTACCCAGTTAATGGGTTTCCACAGTGTGTTTGTATCCAACTCGACGACTGTGTGTCAGCTTTCACTGTTCAACTGATGTTTGAATCTTGATATGATCATCCGTCGACTTTCAGATCATCCATCGATGACTTACTTGATCATCTGTCGACTGCTATTTTAAACATCCGTTGAAAGTCATTTGATCATCCGTCGAAGCTTTGTTAAGCATCCGTTGATAGCTATTTTGGCACTTGACTTCATTTCACTTATACAGAATTACAAGACATTGCTTATGTACAGTTAATCAACCTATTCTGCATATCTAGTTAAAGTCAACATGACTTATATACTACTACAGATTCTATACAAAGGTGCATACAACACTGTGCTACAAACTTATTATTACATAAGCTACTCACTCGATGGATAATAAGTTACTCATCCGTCGGGACTAAAATGAGTTATCCGTCGGGACTATAATTCTTATCCGTCGAGTGCTACATTATTTCACTAAGTAAAATTTACTTAGATGTTTTGTTTAGGTAATCATCAAGTACACAACATATTCACAACAATCTCCCCCAATTTATGTCTACTGGAATTGTAGGCATAAATTAAGAGATACTTGATGATAACAAAACATCCTAAACATATATCTTTAAAGATAAGTAGATAAAACTGAGAGTGCTTCAATTTAAACAGGATATACAAGGTTTGGCTCACAATCAGTTCAAGATGCTCCTCTAGCGTGAGCAGATTTTTCTAGTTTCTTGAAGGTCTGGATCTTCTTCCAAGCTTTCTGTTGTTTTCTTCAATTTGATTCTGGAGCTGTCTGTGGAATTCTAATTCATCAGATTCTGAGAGATCTAACATTTCTTGCATTTCCAAGAGAGTCTCATTGCTAGAGATACTCAATTGGTCTTCTAATCTGAAGAATCTTCTCACACCCTTGTCATCCATGAATTTCATCAGCCAGTAGGGCCTTAGATGCACTCTTCTCCCTGTGTATGGGATGTTAAGAGTTTTGGGTAGTGCATCTTTGGCTCTAACACTCCTTAGCTCTTCAATCTTCTTCAATACTAATCTTCTTGCAGTTACATTAAACCCAAAGTTTTTCTTGAAGGATGAATAGACTTTGATCAACACAGCTTGGCTTTCTTGAAGTATCCTGTGAAGAGGCCACTGAATCTCTCTTCCTCCTTTGTACTTGAATACCAACCTTTCAGGTAGGTTTCTGTATGCATCAATTGCCCTTACCTCATCCAGCTCCTCCAGATAAAGGTTTAGGTCTGAGAATTCTTTGATGTCACACAAGTACAAGTAGTCTCCCTTGTTGATCTTGAGTTGAGCTTTGACTACTACCTTGGATTTGAGAGGTGACAGCTTCACTTTCTTGACTGCCTTTGACTTTGTCCTTCTTGGCTTGGTGAGAATTGGCAAGTTGAAGTCAGGAATTGGTAATTTATTCCACTCTATTGGCTCATCCTTTGGCACAATAGGCTCTCCATGTATGTTCCTATAGGGGTCCACCACCCTTATGTCTTCAAATACCACAGAGGGCTTTGATGCTTGAGTTTCAGCTTTAGTGGATTCCATTGGAAATTGATCTTCCAATTCCTTGTTAACAATATCCAACTTTCTTTTTGTTCTTTTAGCCAGTTCTTTCTTTCTTGGAGATTTCTTCTGTTCTTCAATCTTCTTCTTTGATTCAGTAGCTTGAGTTGGTTGAGAGGGAATTTGTTGAGAAGAGTTCACAGCCTGTAGCTTGGTCAAGATAGCAAACTGTTCTTTCTTTTGTTTAGAATTCTTTGCATCTAGAGCAGCTTGCCTCTTTTCCTGCTTCAATCTGACTTTTTCTTCTTCCTTTGCATGAGCAAATTGTGGATGTCCAGCTACCACACAAATTTCCTTCCCATTTCTGAATATCTTTGCAATTCTCTTTCTTGAGGCTGAATCAGCTGGATCTTTGTAGAGTAGAATAGATCTTGACAGAAGCTTCTTTTCATCAGGCTTGGGTGTCTCATACACAGTATCCATAGGGTTCTTCAAAGATGACTTTGGATAGTTTACCCTTGGTTTAAGAATTATCTCAGCCTTTTTAGTCTTGATGCAGGAAGATTGTCCTTTCTCCAGATAGTTCATGCTCATCTCATTCACATTGATTGGCTTGACATGAGAGTGATGGATGGCTGGCTGATCTGGTTCCTTGACTAATTGAAACTTTTTCTGTATTTCCTCATCAATCTTTTTCCAGTTGATCAGAGTCAACTCTTCTTTATCAGCATCTTTCAAATTTGCTGCTGCTGCATTTATAAGATCTATACCATCTGCAACTGGTGGCTTGGAGATAGTAATTGAAGGTACAATTACTTTGCTGATTTGAACTAAAATGTTCTCCCCCTCAGTTGGTCCTTTCTCCCCCTTACTTGATTCTCTCTCCCCCTTTTTGTTATCATCAAGTGGAGGAGTTAGGCCTTGTGCTTTAGCCAGTTGCATGAGAAGATTTGTCTGAGTCTGTTGATTTTGAAGAAGTAGAGCCACTGAATTCTCAATAACTTGAACTCTGGTCTCCAGCTTGGCTATCTTCTTATCAGAATCTGATTCTCTTCTCAACCTTAGTAATAGATCATGCATGGTACCATATGGCATTATTGAATCCAGCTTCTCAGAGTTGTATGTCTTTAAGTCAGCTATCTCCTTTTTCAATTTATCCATACTGATATTTTATCCTGAGTGTTGGATCTTCATTAAATGCAAAGAGTCTAGATGAGCTTTAAGAACAACCTTGGTACCAGCATCTGAAGCTTCCTGAAGGGCTTGCTGAATAGCTGTTACTTGTTTTACCAAAGACACCTCAAATTGTCCTGGTGTAAATTCCTTTGCCCATGCCCATTCAGGTAAACTTAAAGCAGAACTTGGGCCTTCAGCTCCCCCTAAGTTCATGCTACCATTCAAAGAACTAGAGTCATCATCATCAGAATTTACTCCAAATTCTTCAGATGGCTCTCCAGCTTGAGGAGGCATCCTGTTTACAGCAGCTTTATCTCTTTGAAGAGATTCTGTGGTGTGCACTAAGTGCAAAGTCTGCTCTGCCTCCACATTGCCCTGAGCAGCCAACAGTTGATAGGCTGAAACAGGGTGAGTAAAAGTGTCAGCATCCAAGGAAATGTTATCAATTACAGCTTTATAATGTTGCTGAAATTGTCTTTCCTTTTCAGCATCATCCACAATCATTGACTCACTAGCAATGGCTAGTTCCATCCTTATTTCTCCAGTACCTGCTTTTCTCTCATGTTCTCTCTTTTGTTGCATCAGGGTCTCACTCTGGCTCCCCACCCTCACACCCTCACCTTCACCTACTAAGGTGGGACTCCTCTCACTCACTTTTGCCAATCCTGAATGAATGGATTGTTGAGATTCACTCTTTTCCTCTCCTTTTGCCTGGGAGCAACCCAGCCTCTCACTCAATGCACTCTCCTCTCTCAGTCCTAAGAGTGATTGTATTACCACCAAATCTTCTGTACTTGAAATTATTGAAGTTTAAAGTTGTGCAGAGACACTCGACGGATAAGTGATATCCGTCGGGTGAGTGGTAAAGCTATCCGACGGATAACTGCTGTTAAGCTTATCCGTCGGGATACAATCACTACTCGACGGATGAGCAATATCCATCGAGAGAGTGGAAATGAATGAGGTGGGAAGAGAAACTATTGTTGACTCTGTGTTGATTGAAGTTATTTGAGGCACAGATGTCACAATAGAATCAGAAAGAATTGGCAAGTGAGCCAACAAATCATCTAAAAGATGATGCTCACTTGCACTGGATTTTGGCTTCCCCAACAGAGTTAAAGAAGGGGAATCAGGAATTGAAGTGTTTATCATGTCCACTTCCAGTGAGTTGGTTGGTGAGTATTGTGTTTCAGTGGCTTCTATAATGAGAGATTTTGGCTGTGACTCCACATTTATTGGAGCCACATCAATATGAATTTGAGAAGGTGCAGGGACTGTGTCTTTAGCACCAGTTTGCACTAATTGTGTGCCCTGTGCTTCCCCAGTTGTTTTGGATTTCTTCTTTCTAGTGTAAGTTTGGGGTGAGCTTGTGTCCCTAACCCTTTTGGCCTGTGCTCTTGGCTGAGAGCTTTGTTCAATAGCCACATCCTTTTGGGAGGATCCAGCTAGAAGTGAGCTTCTGTCCTTTTTAAGCACTGCAGTTTGTTGGGAAACTGCAGTGTGGTTAGGCTGGGATTCACTCATCTCTCCAACCTTATCCTTGGGGTTTCTTTGATGTTCACCCCTTCTCTCACCTATCTTACCCTCCTTCACACTCCCCTCTTTGGCTTTGGTAGATTTTTCAACTGGTACCTTTTGAGAGATACCAGAGGGGGTTTTCTTTGATTTGGATTTGGGAATTGCAATTGTTTTGGCAGTTTTGGCAGGCAACTATTTGGTCATTTTCACAGTTGCCATAGCTATGCCTGAAGTCAAAGAAATAGAAGAGATTGGAATAGTTGAGGGTATGGATAAACTTACCTTACTTACCTGAGGTTTCAACATTACAGGAAAATAGAACATTGGCACATCCTTGTGATGGTTGGCTCTGTTCAAGTCTGCAATGATTCTTCTCTCTTGAACCCAACAAGCTAATTTGTTGTTTGGGTTCTCAAGTTCAATCTCTTGACAAAGATGGTTAGCCAAAAGCATAAAAAATCTAGCATAGTAAATATTCTTTCCTCTTTTGGCTAAGTCACCTAATTTAAAACCTAACTCATACACAACAAGGTCACTGAAATTATAATATTTGTCTGTAACTAGCATGTATAGCATGTTAAGCATGGAAATGTTCACAGAATCAAAATTACTGATTTTTCCAGAAAAGATTTTAGTTACTACATCACACAAGTAACTCCATTCCTTCCTAAGACCTAGTCTTCTAATTTCACTTAGTTTTGCAGTAGGAAGTGCATAATGAATGGAATTAAGCATATTGACAATATCAGTGTCAGTGTGTGGTGCAGTTACATTATCATCGGGAATCTTGAAACATGCTTTTATTACATCACTATTGATACAAGAATCATTACCTTTGATGGTCAGAGTGATGGTTTTGTCAGTAGAGTTGTAGATTGTTGTTGTCCACATTTCCTCAACAACTTCACAATAGATTGTGGGTGATTCCAGCATAGCAAAACTTAACTTGCAGTTCTTCACGAAGTCCATTATCTTATGATAGTCTTCAGATTGCTGAATCCCCTTATTGACCAAGGCAGTGAAGTTGTTCTTCTCATAGATGAACCCAGTCTGTGACATGATCTTTACTACGGGTGCCATTGTTAGAGAAGAAAAGCTTGAAGAGAAAGAGGATTTTTGCTTGAGAGAGAATGAAATAACACAGTTGAATTTGAGAATGATAAAAGAAAATGATTAGAATAAAATAGGCTTTTATACTTTGCTCAGACTCAACGGATGAAAATAATAAAGAGAAGTAAATTACCCAATAGAAATTGCCTAAAATGACCGTTTTTAAAATAAGCTTTAAAAATTCCACCCATTATCCGTCGTGTAATGCTTATAAACTCTAAGTATACTCGATGGATAATGTTCAGGGAATTAACGGTTCAGATTTAGATACTTCGACGGATGAGGATAAAATGTTATCCGTCGAGCTTTAAAATATTCCAGAAAAGTAATTGATTTTTATTTATAATTTGTATATCGACGGATGACTCAACCCGATGGATAATGGTCATCCGTCGAGATACAAATTTTGACTTAGCCAAAATTTCATCCAAGACTAAAAATCAACTAAATTTCTGGCTTCTTTTCAAATTGCAAGAATATTACAGATAAATTCAAGAGTAATTAAGCATACCTAACTCACTTACCAACCTAGAAAAGGTGGATTCATCCAGTGGCTTGGTAAAAATATCTGCAAGTTGCTTCTCACTTGGAACAAAATGTAACTCTACAGTACCATTCATTACATGTTCCCTTATGAAATAGTACTTGATGTCTATATGCTTTGTCCTTGAATGTTGCACTGGATTTTCAGTGATGGCAATTGCACTTTTGTTGTCACAGAAAATAGGAATCCTTTCAACTTGCAAACCATAGTCTAGTAATTGATTTTTCATCCATAAAATCTGTGCACAGCAACTGCCAGCAGCAATATATTCAGCTTCAGCTGTGGAAGTAGAAACTGAATTTTGCTTTTTACTGAACCAGGACACAAGCTTGTCTCCTAAAAATTGACAGGTTCTTGTTGTGCTTTTTCTATCAATTCTGCAACCTGCATAATCTGCATCTGAATAACCAGTTAGATCAAAACCAGAATCTCTAGGATACCAAATGCCAAGGTTTAGTGTTCCTTTGAGATATCTGAAAATTCTTTTAATAGCTATCAAATGAGACTCTCTAGGATCAGCCTGAAATCTAGCACACAAACATGTAGCAAACATTATATATGGCCTACTGGCTGTTAAGTACAGAAGTGAGCCAACCATGCCTCTATAACTTGAAATGTCCACAGACTTTTCAGTAGTGTTTAGTTCAAGCTTAGTTGCAGTGGCCATGGGAGTTTTTGCAGATGTGCAATCCATTAGATCAAACTTCTTTAAAAGATCAAAAATATATTTAGTTTGACTAATGAATATTCCATCACTAACTTGCTTAACTTGTAAACCAACAAAGTAAGTTAGTTCTCCCATCATACTCATTTCATACTTGCTTTGCATCAGTTTGGAAAACTTTTTACAAAGTTTCTCATCTGTAGAGCCAAAAATAATATCATCTACATAAATTTGAACAAGTATGTTAGAGCCATTTATATTTCTGAAAAATAAAGTTTTATCTACAGTACCTCTTGTGAAGTGACTTTCCAAAAGGAACTTTGATAAAGTGTCATGCCAGGCTCTAGGTACTTGCTTCAGTCCATAAAGTGCTTTCAGTAGATAATAGACATACTCTGGGAAATTTGGATCTTCAAAGCCAGGAGGTTGACTTACATACACTTCTTCCTCCAAATCTCCATTCAGAAAGGCACTTTTGACATCCATTTGATAGACTTTGAAATTGGCATGGGCTGCATAGGCTAAGAAGATTCTGATGGCTTCAAGTCTTGCAACAGGAGCAAATGTTTCATCAAAATCTATCCCTTCTTGCTGACAATAGCCTTTAGCAACCAATCTTGCTTTGTTCCTTACTACTATGCCATTTTCATCCATCTTGTTTCTGAATACCCATTTGGTGTCTATTAGATTCTTTCCTTTAGGCTTGGGTACCAGCTTCCATACTTTATTCCTTTCAAATTGGTTTAGCTCCTCTTGCATAGCTAAAATCCAATCAGGATCTAATAAGGCTTCTTCTACCTTCTTTGGTTCTTCCTTAGACAGGAAGCTGCTGTATAGACATTCTTCTTGAGTTGCTCTCCTGATTTGAACTCTGGAAGAAACATCACCAATAATCAGTTCAAAGGGGTGATCTTTTGTCCATTTACTTGGTTGAGGTAGATTAGCCCTAGATGAAGAGACCTCAATGTTGTCTTGATGTGTGATTGAGTTTTGATTGCTAGAAACTCCCCTTGAGTTTGTGGATCTTTGATTTAAGATTGGGGTGCCTTCTATGGGTGATCTGCCTTGACTTCCTGCTCCTTTTGATAACCTGACGGATGGTGAATTTTGAGTATCGACGGATGAGGCAGGTTGTCTTCCGACGGATAATACAGATTGCCTTCCGACGGATGAAGCATTATGTAACTCGATGGATGGTTAGTTTTGTGCTTCATTTGTAGTAGATTTGTCTGCATTATCCTTAGACACTTTTTCTAGATCACTCTCATCATCACTTTCATCACTGACCATCTCAACATTATAGAATTTGAGGCTCTCATGGTAATCTCCATCTTTTAGTCCTTCAATCTTTTTATCATCAAACACAACATGTATAGATTCAACAACAATGTTGGTTCTTAGATTGTAGACTCTATATGCTTTACCAACAGCATATCCAACAAAAATTCCTTCATCTGCTTTAGCATCAAACTTCCCATTTTGATCAGTTTGATTTCTCAGAATATAGCATTTATAGCCAAAGACATGAAGAAAGTTCAGAGTTGGCTTCTTATTTTTGAACAATTGATAAGGTGTCTTGCATTTTGCTTGATTAATCAGAGAGATGTTCTGAGTGTAGCATGCAGTGTTGACAGCTTCAGCCCAGAAATATGTTGGTAATTTTGATTCTTCAAGCATTGTCCTTGCAGCTTCAATAAGAGATCTATTCTTTCTTTCCACTACTCCATTCTGTTGTGGAGTCCTTGCTGCTGAAAACTCATGCAAGATCCCATTTTCCTCACAGAATGCTCTCATGACATAGTTCTTGAACTCAGTTCCATTGTCACTCCTGATTCTTCTAACTTTGAAATCAGGATGATTGTTAACTTGCCTTATGTGATTGATGATGATTTCACTAGCTTCATCTTTGGACTTTAGGAAATAGGTCCAAGAGAACTTTGAGAAATCATCTACAATTACTAGGCAAAATCTTTTCTTTGAGATTGACAATACATTGACTGGTCCAAACAAATCCATGTGAAGCAGTTGCAGAGGTTCTTCAATTGCTGAATCAAGTTTCTTCCTGAAAGATGCTTTAATTTGCTTCCCTTTTTGGCAGGCATCACACAGTCCATCCTTTGTAAACTCCACCAGAGGAATGCCTCTAACCAGCTCTTTCTTTACCAGCTCATTCATGGTCTTCAAGTTCAAACGGGATAGCTTCTTGTGCCATATCCAACTTTCATCTTGACTTGCTTTACTGAGAAGACAAGTTACAGATTCTGCTTTAGTTGAGTTAAAGTCAGCTAGATACACATTTCCTCTTCTCACACCAGTGAGAACCACTTTGTTGTTTTGATTATTAATCACAACACAGGTTTCTTTGTTGAAGGTTACTGAGTTGCCTTTATCACAAAGCTGGCTGATACTCAACAGATTGTGTTTGAGACCATCCACTAAGGCAACCTCTTCAATGATGACATTATCCTTTGAAATCAAGCCATATCCCACAGTATAACCTTTGCTGTCATCTCCAAAAGTGATACTTGGGCCAGCTCTCTCTTCAAACTCTGTGAGCAGGGTAGAATCACCAGTCATGTGTCTTGAACAACCACTATCCAAGTACCAAAGATTCCTTCTATTTCCCTGCACACATCAAAATCAAATCAAGTTGATTTTGGTACCCAAGTTTCCTTGGGTCCTGCCTTGTTAGCTTTTTTCTTCTGTTTCTTAGGTCTTAACTCATTTGACTTAGGAATTTCAGATTCTTCCTTAGTCATTTGGGTTGGGCCTTTGAAACCACTAGATGCAACAGAATTATTATGCATGTTATGGCTAACAGGAAATGGCATGCTTGGTGCAAACATGTTATTCCAGTAAGGCATGTTAAATGGCATTTGAGGCATATTGTATGCAGCATAATATGGATTAGGTGCAAATGGCATGTTAGCAAACTGTGCATTCATGTTCTGTGTAGGCATAGCATTAACAGGCATAGGAGGCATGGCATTCATGTTAGAGAATTGAGGCTGAACAGACATGGGAGTAGGCATGGCAGATTTGCAATTATCAGACAAATGATTTACACTACCATATTTGACACAGATTTTTCTAGGAGCATATTTGTCAGGTGTGTAGTTATTATGTTTGTTAATCCCTACTTTACCATTCCTATTGTTTTTCCTTTTAGTCTCTGTTTTTACCTCTATCTTCTCAAGTCTGTCACTCAACTGTTTGACAGTCATGTGACCAACATTAGCCTTCTTCCCTTTCTTGGCTTGACTTGACTCCCTTGAAACAAAGTTCTTGGAAACAGACCCATACTTTTCATTTAGCTTGGTTAATTTGGCTTTGCTAATGGGTTTGCTCACAGCCGACGGATTAGGATTTTTATCATTTGACGGATAACACATTTTGTTATCCGACGGATAGTCCTCATCATCCGTCGAGACATCTATCAGCAATCCATCTACCAAAATAGGTTCTAGTTTCTCCTTATTCTTTTTCCAGGCTTCATCACAAAAGGACTCAATTCCTTGAACCTTGGTGATTTGAGCATGAACATCTCTGGATGTTTTCCATGCTTTAATCACCTCCTGTTCACGATCAAGCTGCTTCTTTAAAATTTCTTCCTTTTTCAAGGACTCAGTTAATTCCTCCTTAGCAATTCTACACTCAATTTTTAGTTTCTCAAACTCAACAAACTGAGACTCAAGCACATTATTCCTCTCACTCAAAAACAAGTTGTTTTCTTTGATTTTAGCATTTTCTTTAGTGAGGGACTTAAGTGTAACACGCAAATGATACAATTCTGTAGACATGTCATTTAATGCATCATTACACTCAGCTTTAGATAAATGTGCAAGGTTTGTAGTAATTACCTGATTGCTTGAGGAACTTGTCTCTGTTTCATCAGATTTGGCCATAAGGGCTAGATTGACATAGCTGACATCCTCATCTTCATCCAAACCATCAGCTGCCCAGTCATTCTCTTGTGTAATAAAAGCCCTTTCCTTCTGTTTGAGTAGATCAAAGTATTTTTGCTTATAATCCACAGACTCAAATCTCTTCTTACTGGAATCTGACTTTCTACACTCATTTGCAAAATGCCCTGCCAAGCCACATTTGAAACACTTGAATTTTGACTTATGCACCATGTTTCTATTTGGCTTGGCAGCTCCAAAGTTCTTCTTGAACTTGAGCTTGGCAAATCTTCTTGAAAGGAATGCTAGGTGCTCATCAATGTCTTCCATATCATCTTGACTCAAAGAATCTTCACTTTCTGCAGCTAGCCCTTTACCCTTGCTTTCACAGGCCTTTGAAGTTGATTCCACAGCTTTCATCTTCACTTCCTTCTCCTTTTCCAGTTCAGCCACTAGTGCAATGGATCCTCCTTTCTTCTTTCCTCTCTCCATTCTTTCATCTTGCTCTATTTCAAGCTCATAGGTCTTCAGAATGCCATACAGTCTCTCCAAAGTAAACTCCTTATAATCTCGAGAGTTTCTCAATGAGACTGTCATTGGTTTCCATTCCTTTGGAAGAGATCTGAGAAATTTCAGATTGGAGTCTTTAGTCTGATAGACTCTTCCATGCAATTTAAGAGCATTTAGTAGCTTTTGGAATCTACTAAAAATGTCAGTGAGTGACTCACTTTCTTCATTGTGAAAATGCTCATATTGCTGAATTAGGAGCTGCATTTTATTTTCTTTTACTTGCTCAGTACCATCACAGATTATCTGTATTGTGTCCCAAACTTCCTTGGTAGTCTTGCAGTTGATGATGTTATCAAACATATCTGCATCAACACCATTGAACATAATGTTCATGGCCTTTTTATCTTTCCTGACTTGTTCAAGATCAGGGTCAGACCATTCATACCTTGGCTTTGGAACAGATGGTTCATTTCCTGTTGCAGCTCTCATTGGAACATGAGGGCCTCTTTCTATGCAGTCCACATAGGCCTCATCTTGAGAAAGCATATGAAGATGCATCTTTACCTTCCAATGATGGTAATTATCTTTATCAAGAAAAGGAATCTTGACTCCAACATATTTCTTGTTCATCTTGCTGTATTGTTTTGATCTTTAAACTCTTTGTAGATTATGAGCCTGCTCTAATACCAATTGTTAGTCCCTTAACAATATAGCAAGAATTATAGAAGGGGGGTTGAATGGAATTCTTGAACTTTTTCTTGAACTAAAAATGTTCAACTCGATTATAGATATATTTGTTTTGATTAGCACAATACGGAATATAAACTTTAATGAATCAAAACAAGAGTAATTAAAAACAAGAGTCTTTAAAAACTTTATGGTGGATTTAAACAATTCCACCAGAGATATATTTAATATATCGAGAGGACTCTGTGTGCAGAAATGCTCACAGCTGCTTATACAAAATAGAACTACTAAGAACACAGGAAATGCTAAAGATAGTGTTTACAAAGATTTCTCTGTGTTTGTTTCTTAGCTCTCTTAGTTGTTTTTCTATTTGCTACTCTCTTGGTTTATATATATTACCAAAATTACAAAGTCAAAAGAACTGAATAAATATAAAATCTAACAGTCTTGATCTTTGCTGCTTTTCGTCCTCTATTACCCAGTTAATGGGATTCCACAGTGTGTTTGTATCCAACTCGACGGCTGTGTGTCAGCTTTCACTGTTCAACTGATGTTTGAATCTTGATATGATCATCCGTCGACTTTCAGATCATCCGTCGATGACTTACTTGATCATCCGTCGAAGCTTTGTTAAGCATCCGTTGATAGCTATTTTGGCACTTGACTTCATTTCACTTATACAGAATTACAAGACATTGCTTATGTACAGTTAATCAACCTATTATGCATATCTAGTTAAAGTCAACATGACTTATATACTACTACAGATTCTATGCAAAGGTGCATACAACACTGTGCTACAAACTTATTATTACATAAGCTACTCACTCGATGGATAATAAGTTACTCATCCGTCGGGACTAAAACGAGTTATCCGTCGGGACTATAATTCTTATCCGTCGAGTGCTACATTATTTCACTAAGTAAAATTTACTTAGATGTTTTGTTTAGGTAATCATCAAGTACACAACATATTCACAACAATTTTGCTGTGGAGTTCCAGGAGAAGAGAATTCCTGCTTGATTCCTTGGTCTTTGCAGAACTCTTCCATAAACAAATTATTGAACTCAGTGCCATTATCACTTCTTATGATTTTCACGGAGTCTTTAGCCACTTTATCCAGTTGTTTAACATGATCAATCAAGATAGATGCAGTTTCACTTTTTATGTGAAAGAAATACACCCATGTGTATCTGGTGAACTCATCCACTATAACCATATCATATTTCTTCTTTGCAATAGATATGACATTCATTGGACCAAATAGATCAACGTGTAGTAGGTGATAAGGCTCAAGAATTGAAGATTCAGTCTTGCTCTTGAATGAAGATTTTCTTTGTTTTGCCTTTTGACAGGAATCACAAAGGCCATCAGGAGCAAATACTGATTTTGGCAATCCTCTCACAAGATCTTTCTTGACTAAATCATTTATATTGTTGAAATTTAAATGAGAGGGTTTCTTGTGCCAATTCCAGCTTTCTTCAATTGATGCACTACTTAACAGACAGATTGCAGAACCATCAGTACTTGTTGAAAGCTTGGCTTCATAAATGTTACCATGCCTGTATCCTTTCAGAACAACTTTGCCTGTAGATTTGCTTACAACTTCATAGTGTTCTTCGAAGAAATCCACATGATAACCTCTGTCACGGATTTGACTAACACTCAGCAAATTGTGTTTAAGTCCGGAGACTAGAGCTACTTTTTCAATGATGACATTCCCAAGATTGATATTGTCATATCCCAGAGTTTTTCCCATGTTGCCATCTCCATAAGAAACACCTGGGTCAGCTTTCTCCACGAAGTCTGATAGCAGGGCTTTATTTCCAGTCATATGTCCTGAACATCCATTGTCCAGAACTAGGATGTTTGTTTGGATCCTTTGGCCTTATTAAGTTTGTTAATATTTGCAGTGGATTTAGCATCAGAATTTATGTTAACAGTTTTCTTATCAGAATTTGCAATATCAGACTTTGCTTCAGAACTTACACTAGAAGGAATAATGCTAACTTTCTTTAAAGAAGGTTTTATTTGATAATAATCATAGTACAATCTATGATATTCCTTACAAGTATAAATGGAATTCCATAAACTACCACAATGAAAACAAGGATTTTGTGGCCTATATCTAACAGACTGACTCTTAACTCCTGATTTTGAAGGTAAGGAGTTTATGTTCTCATTCTTCCTGCAAAAAGAAGCCAGATGGTTAGAATTTCCACAGTTTTAACATTTCTTTCTAGGAGTATTAGGAACAGGCTTATAATCATTACTTTTATTCACACCTTCCTTTCCATTCCTATTTTTCCTAGGTGGCTTTACCTTGTTTACATTCTTAACATCTTTCAGCTTATGCTTAAGCTGCTTCTTTGTCATTAAGCCTATGTTAACTTCAGTTGGCTTATTCTGTTTTGGTTTGTCAGAAGTTAATTTCTCTTTAACTTCTGATTTATCAATATCAGACTTTACAGCTACAAACTTAACAGGATTTACCTTTGGCTTTTGTTTAACAACTATAGGCTCAATTTTTACAGATCCTTTATTATTCTTATCATCTCCATAACTTAAGCCCTCTTTCCAGTTTCCACTACTTAACAAATTCTGAGTTGTTCTACCAAAGTTAGTCCAAGTCCTGATAATCTCTCTTTCCTTTTCTAACTCAGTTTTTAGAGATTCATTCATTTTAAGCACTTCATCTCTAACATAGAAAGTATCATATCTATCTTTCTGAGTTTAATGGAACATAACTAACTTTTTTTCTAAATAATCATTCCTCTTTTTATAAGCAAGATTTTCAGAAGTTAATCTTTCACATGTTAAAGTTTGATCTCTATAACTAATGAACATGGTTTTAAGATATCTTCTCAACTCAATAATATCATCAGTATGAAAAGCATAAGTTGTTTGAGGTACCTTTAACTCAGCAGCTTCAAAACTTCTATCAGCATTTGCCATCAAGGCATAGTTCACCTCACTTTCAGAATCTGAAGTGTCTGTCCAGATTTTCTTCTTTGTGACAAGAGCCTTCCCTTTTGTCACTCTTCATTTTCTTGCAGTCAGGAGATATGTGGCCTTTCTCACCACAGTTGTAGCATTTGACATTTGAGTAATCTTCTATATCAGACTTTCCTCCTTTGCCATCAGATTTTCTGAAACCTTTCTTATCAGAACTTGCACCTTTCCTAAAAAATTTCTTTCCCCTTCTGAATTTCCTGTATGCAATCTTTATGATTCCTTTCACCATAAGAGCACACAGCTTCATCATCTCTTCATCAGGGTCCATCTCAGATAGACTTTCAGTTTCTGAATCCTCATCACTATTAGGACTTGATGACTCAGTATCAGACTTTGTGATGAGAGCCTTTCCTTTGCTTTTCTTTGAGATAGCCACTTTAGGGGATTCCTCCTCAGCCTTAAGAGCAACTGTCCTTGACTTTCTCCCATGCCTCTTGCTTCTTTGATCCATCTCAAGTTCATGAGTCTTGAGCATACCATAAATTTCATCAAGAGTAGTTTCATCAAGAGCATAGTTGTCTCTTATAGTTGTGGCCTTCAAATTCCAATTTTCAGGAAGAGCTAAAAGGAATTTGAGATTAGTATCTTCAAGATCATATTCCTTATCCACCAGTGACAGATCATTCAAGAGTTTGACAAATCTATCATATAAACCAGTTAATGACTCATCAGGTTTTGAGTCAAAGTGCTCATACTCTTGAGTGAGTATAGTCCTCCTATTTTTCTTAATTGAATCAGTTCCCTGGCATCTTGTCTCCAAGGCATCCCATATCTCCTTTGCAGTCTTGCAGTTAATTACCCTGTTTGACATTACATTATCAATGGCACTGTGTAGCAAATGTCTTACATTTACATCCTTTGTAATAGATGAGATATCTTTAGCTGTATATTCACTTTTCTCATTTGGTACAATCTGTGATGGCTGATCTACAACTACAATAGAGAGCTTGGTTGGCTTGTGTGGTCCTTCATTGATTCTGTCAAGGTGTTCTGGATCTGTAGCTTCCAGAAACATAGACATCCTCACCTTCCATATGGGATACTCAAAAGGTTTCAGTATGGGAACCCTAATAGTCTCATATCGATTATGGATTTGAGTCTTTGGAGTTTTTTCAGTTTTGGTGGGCTTGGTTGGAGTTTGTGCTTCTTCAGACATGATTGTTTTTTGGATCTTTACTGTATGTATGTTAAAAGATTACTCTGATACCACTTGTTAGGTCACACACACGGTAGAAGGGGGTTGAATACAGTATTTACTACAATCAAATTGAATATAAGAATTCAAGTAACAGAAAATAGATTTTATTCAACATAATAAACTCTGTTACAAAGAACTGCCCTCTCTTAGTGATGAACAAATTATCAAGAGAGCTACTAGGGTTACAATGAATAATAAACTCGATTATAATAACATATATAGTATAAACCCTATTTCTGTGTTTATATACTACACAGTTACAAGATAATCTTCTAATTGATATCGAATACAATTCTGCTTCCTAATATATATCAATCAGTTATCTTTTCTTCAAAGTATTCCATTCTTTATAGAATTCTTCTTCATGCATATCTCTTCTTATGTTTGTCTTGATCTTCTTTCCTTTCAATCAGCCGCCTTCCTTATCTGAACGTCTCCTTAAGTCCTGATATTATGTCCTGATAAATATCTCCTGATAACTTAAGTTCTGACAACTTAAGTTCTGATATCTTAAGTCCTGACTTCAGTATAAGTACTGATTTCCAGTTAAGTCCTGATTTGTCCTGTTAAGTAAGATCTGAAAACTAAACATAAATCATATTAGACATGACATCACAGATATATCTAACAAAAAGCTTCTATTGCAAGGAAACCTTCAAGGCCTAAGGAAAAAGGCATTGTGATCAAGGAGAAGTCAAATACTGAGGCATCAAAGCTCAAGACTAGAGCACAGACTGAGATTGATCCCAAAGACAAAGGGAAGGGAAAAGTTGATGAACCAACCAAGCCACTGGAGATTAGAATTCCTCAAATCCTGATGAAACCAGTGTGCAAAATGGTTCAAGTTACTGATGACACTCTTGCTGAAGATGAAGATGTTCAAACTCTGAAAAGAAGGAAGATTTCTGAAGAATCAAAGACAACTTCTGATAGTGCTCAAGTTGATTTAGATTAAAATGAAAGTAGCTGACAAAAAGAAACTTCTTTGGAAAAATGTCAAACCATCAGATCAAAAGAAAAGCCAATTGATGTCTGATTTCATGACTATTGGGTTAAATGCTGGAGAACCAAGAGACAGGGCTGGACTAGGTTCTGATGAAACTAAGATCAAGACAGGAGTTAAAGTTGCTACTAGAGATCCATTTTTGCTAACTGACAAACCTCATGAAGATGTTACACATAAAACACCTTGATAAGGTTATCTCTGTTCAAGTGGTACTGGATGCTCATGACAAACACAATGTCAAGGAAAATCTGATTCTATTTATTGAAGATGGAAGGACATATCAGATGTTAGAATCAGATGTGCTAAACAAATTACTGAAAGAACTTCAATTCTTTCATAACCTTTTAGAAATAAAGTCTGATATTACCAGGAGATAGTCAAATTTCATATTGAAGACCATAAGAGATAAAGCTAGAATTTCTGGTTCAAGGGTTATGATAAGTGGATTTTATATCCACTTGGAATGCTTTATTACAAGCTTAAATTGGTGTTTTGGACTCAAGTTATTGGTATTTTGATGTATTTTTGTGTTATTGCATTTCAGGTATCAGTTATATGAAGAAATGAGCTTTTAAAGGAAATATGATAAAAAGTGATCGGATTTGGAAGCCAAGGCCATTGTCAAGTTGTAGAGAATCTCAATAGCTTCACGTGGACAGTTGAATCGCCTAATTCTGACCAGTAGAACTCAAGTTATGGACAAACAAGATTCATCAGAAATTTTTCCAAACAGGAGCTGAGCGCCAACCCAGGAGAGCTGAGCGCCCGCCCAGGAGAGCTGCGCGCCCACCCAGGAGCTGAGCGCCCGCCCAAGGCGCGGCTGGTCGCTGATTTCGCTGAAAAAAGCATTTTTTGAGTGGAATTTGATGATTTTAAGGGTCCAGGTCCACTAGGGGTGTATATATACTTAAAAAAAAGGTTTTCATCATCCGGGAAGATTGGGATACCAAGGAGAAGACCTAGAAGCACAAAACAACTCCGAAAAAGAAGATCTTGTTTTCAACTTGTGATTCTTTGAATTAGTTGTAACTTTGGATGCTTGTTTTCGTTCTTATTGAACCTAGATCTCATTTATTCGTACTTTAATTATTATTCAGTTTATTAAGACCTTGTTTTATACCATGCTTTCATTGGAACCCATGGTGACGATGAGTTCAATTATGGGCTAATCATTGTCATGGGTATCTAGCGGATTTACTTATGGATTTCAATAATTAATTTGTTTTGATATCTTGGTGTGTGGTAATTGATTGATATCCCAGTATTGGTTGTGCTTATTCTTCTTATGTGTGTAGCTAACATATAAGATAGCGTGTTAATCTATATTGAAGCGACAGTGAATATAGAGGTTTAGAACTTGCCATGCTAGCATAGGTTCATGTATGTGTATGCATGATTAGTAGGTAACTCTAACCGTTTTACTTGCCCTATGTAATCATTATGGATAACTTGTGCTTAAACCGTTATGTTGTCAAATTCTATAAACATATAGGGTCTCAATATAATTGGTGCCTATTCAGCTTCTATCTCTTTTGTGGATGTCTGGTAGAATGGTACTCGTGCAACGAAAGTTGGCGTTTATTAGTTTCGTGTTATCTGATTAGTGTCATCACCATCACATGCTAAGGTTAAGAACAATAAGGCTATTGAATGAAGTAGTAATGAAGTTAGAATCCCATGTTTGTCATATATAGTAATTCAACCTCAATTCTCTTAGTTAATGTTATTTAGTATAATCTCTTAGTTTAATCAAAACCCAATTTGTTATTTGTCTTAGCATTGAGCGATAACCATACATTGTTGCATAGGTGCATAAATTGAACTTAACCTAAACCAGTCTCTGTGGGAACGAATCTGATTTATATCTTATACTACTTGCGAACGCGTATACTTGCGGAATATTAGCGCGTGTTTTCGCCCTAACAAGTTTTTGGCGCCGCTGTCGGGGACTCGTTGTTAATTTTTAGTTTATGTGCTTGTCATCAGTGGTCGTTAAAGTTCACTGACTCAGATTCTTTTACTTTCACGGTTTATTTGTTTGTGTTTCAGGTACTCATTACAATGGGAGATCCAGCAGCACGAACGAGAGCCTTGATGGATTTTTCTCAACCCAAGATCAATGACATTCAATCTAGCATAATCCGACCAGCTATCACAGCTAATACCTTTGAGATCAAGCCTGGCATAATTCATTGGATACAGACTTCAGTCCAGTTTGGGGGTTCTCCAACGGAAGATCCCCACACACACATTATGGATTTCATAAAGATCTGCGATACCTTCAGGTTCAATGGTGTTTCTGAAGATGCTGTGAAGCTGAGACTGTTTCCATTCTCTCTGAGGGACAAGGCTAAGAGCTAGTTACACTCTCTACCAGCTGGTTCGATTACTACTTGGGAAGATCTTGCTCAGAAGTTTCTTACTAAATTCTTCCCTATGGCGAAGACAGCTGCAATCAGGAATGCTCTTACTCAATTTGCGCAGTAATTAGGAGAATCTTTATATGAAGCTTGGGAGCCCTACAAGGAGATGCTTAGGAAGTGTCCTCATCATGGAATGCCTGATTGGATGATCATCAATTATTTTTACAATGGGTTGGGAGCACAGTCCAGACCCATGCTCGATGCAGCAGCAGGTGGAGCATTATGGGCAAAGAGCTATGAGGAAGCTTATGATCTAATTGAACTGGTGGCTGCTAATGAATATCAGTATCCAGCCCAGAGATTGCCACAGAGCAAGGTAGCAGGAGTTTTTGAAGTGGATACAGCAACGGCTATCACTGCTCAACTGAAGGCGTTATCTATGAAGATCGATTCTGTGGCTAACTATGGTGTTAAACATATAATTAGTGTTTGTGAGCTGTGTGCAGGTCCGCATACGACAGGGAAATGCGCTATATATAGTGACTCAGCTCAGTTTATGAGCAACTTTCAGAGATCATAGAAGCCGGTTCCTGGCACTTATCATCCTGACAACTGGAATCATCCTAACTTCAGCTGGAACAACAATCAGAATACGATGCAACAACCATTCCAGCAGTTTGGAGCAAAACAATTCAACCCTCCTGGTTTTCAGCAACAAATTGCACCAAAACAACAACTCCAAATTCAACAACAAAATTATGATGCAGGTCTATCTTCGAATGAAAAATCTGAATTGGAGGAGTTGAGGCTTATGTGCAAAAACCAGGCTCTTATATGCCAAAGCCAGGCTATTTCTATCAAGACTCTAGAGAACCAAATAGGGTAAATTACTAACGCCTTATTGAATCGACCACCAGGAACGCTTCCTAGTGATACAGAAGCCAATCCAGGAAAGAGGGAAGTTGAAGAACATGTGAAAGCCATCACCTTAAGGTCTGGAAAGGTCACAAGCCCCCAAATTCAGCAAGACGAAGAGCCTGAAAAATCTCAAGTTTCAAAAAATGTAGTTGTGGCTGAAGAAGAAGTGCAGAAGGAAGCAGAGGTGCAACCAAGGAAGACTACTGTGGAACACACTCCTCCTAAGGGTAATACAGGGGAGAAACATATCTATCCTCCACCTCCTTTTCCTAAAAAGCTGCAGAAGCAGAAGTTGGATAAGCAATTTGCTAAGTTTCTGGAGGTGTTCAAGAAACTTCATATCAACATACCTTTCGCTGAAGCTCTTGAACAGATGCCTAGCTATGCGAGGTTTATGAAAGGTATTCTCTCTCGGAAAGTGAAGCTCGATGACTTAGAGACTATTGCTCTAACGGAGGAATGCAGTATTGTGCTGCAACATAAGTTGCCTCTGAAGCTTAAAGATCCTGGAAGTTTCACTATTCCTTGCATCATCAGAAACTTGTCGTTCGACTAGTGTTTATGTGATTTAGGAGCTAGCATCAATCTGATGCCCTTGTCTATCTTCAAGAAGCTTGGTATGCCTGATCCGAAACCAACATACATGTCATTGCAACTAGCTGACCGTTCCATCGCTTATCCACGAAGTATAGTGGAGGATGTCTTAGTCAAGGTGGATAAACTCACCTTTCCAGTTGACTTTGTAATTCTTGATTTCGAGGAAGATAAGAAGATTCCCATTATCTTGGGAAGACCATTCTTGGCTACAGGCCGAACTATGATCGATGTGCAAAAAGGAGAGCTTTCGATGAAGGTTTACGATCAAAAGGTCACTTTTAATGTGTTCAAGGAAATAAAGTTACCCACAGCTAAAGAGGAGTGCTTTAAAATAGAGCAACTGCAGGTTTTGAATGCACCTCCGTGGAAGAGGAAGTTGGATTTGCCATTCGATACTCTTGGGTTAGTAGAGCTGAAAATTTTTCAGGAGCATTTTGAACCATTAATTCAAGAAGCTCCAACACTTGAGCTCAACCGAAAGCCAGATCACTTGAGTTATTCATTCTTAGGTGCACCCCATGATAAGGGGTTGGGATATATTTTTGATGATGTAGAGAGTGGCTGGACGGATCTTCCAGTGTCTACAGAGGGTTCCTCTTATGCGCCACGGGCAGTTGATTGGTTTGGTCTTGGTGGTGAGCAGTACAGGCGAGTGACTAGGCTAGGGCTGAGCATTCGGTCGGTTCGGTCCAAAACCGGACCGAACCGAATAGACCGAAAAATCGAATTAGTATTTTTTTCTTGGAATGGACCGGACCGAAATTATAATATGGACCGGACCGAACCGAACCGAAATAATTCGGTTCGGTCCGGTTTTGGACCGAACAGACCGAATTTTTTTCAAAAATAAAATTGTATTAAAATTTTAAACCAAAAATTATAAAATCTAAAATATAATTAAAGTAAGGTGATATATAGAGTAATAAGAGTGTAGAAATATAATTACAAATTAAAAATTATGATTATAACTTTAAGATATATGTAAAATGTATATAAAATAAAATTATAGTATTTATAATTTGGTCTTTTCGGTTTATTAGGTCCGGACCAAAATATTTTTTAAAAGAACCGGACCGAACCGAATTTTATTTCGGTCTATTCGATCCGGACCGAATAAACCAAAATTTCTGAAAAATCAGGACTGAACCGAACCGAATTAACACGGTTCGGTTCGTTTTTTCGATTTTGGTTCGGTTTTCCTCAGCCCTAGACTAGGCATATGGAGGCCATGCACGACATTCACCATCGTTTTGCTGAAGATTTGACACGCTTTCGGTATTGTTGTTCGAGACACTTGTGGCGAGGTTGATTGGCCACCTGATCCTCCACCCGACGAGGGTGACTCTCCCGCTAACTAGGTATGCCTGAAATCCTTATTATTAACTTCAATGAGGACATTAAAAATTTTAAGTTTGGGGGTGATAATATAATGATTAGTAGTGTGTGTGTCCATATAGATTCATATAGATTCATATTGCATGTTTAGTTGTAGTTCATTCATATTTTTGCATGATTGTTCATTTAGGACATATTTGTTTATTTTTCTGTGATTTCATATAGTTGCATTTGCATGCATATTTAGCATGATCCCTTAAGATGAACTATGATATTTGATAAGTTGATTTTGATTTGAGTGTGGTGACGACGAATAGAGGGATGTTTAAGTTCTAATGAATTGATTTGCATGCCAGAAACAAATATTTTCACAAAGTCTTATAGGGTTGCTTTTGATCTAGATCATTATCATACTTGTTTATTGTTGAGATTTAATCACTTGGTTATATTTAGAATTTATGATATTCTCGTAATGACGTAAAAATACTAATTTTTTTGATCTGGAGAAAAACTTGGATTTCATTGATAGTTGTTGTAAGGCTAGGCGTCAAATGGCTAGTAGCCAGCTCATATTTTTATGAGTAGTCTAGGTTGAATGAGATGGAGCGAAACTCACTCATTCAGAAATTGTTTAAAAAAAGAAGAAAAAAAAAAAGAAAAAAGGCAAAAAAGTATGTGTTTATGCATTATTGATCAAGAGTGAGCTCTTTAATACTCGAGTTATTAAGTTCTAGGGGACTTTGTGCCTAGTGACCTAAGGCTTTTATAGTCTGGGATCCGCTAACCTAACGCTCGCTACATGGGTATTATTGCATAAGTCTTTTGGGACCTCATTCATTGCACGGTCAAATAAGCATCTTTGTTATGTGTTCAATAATAGTGTGAATCCTTGTATAACTCTAGTAGAAAGGAGGTGTTGTGAGTCATAATGCGTTTATTATCTATTCTGTTTATAAACTTTTGATTGTTTCGATGATAGGTTATGGTTATTGATCTAGTATCGAGAGATATCTGTTAAGCATTCCACACACGCACGTTTCTGGTTTGTGAGTTGGTTTGTGGGATTTATTTGAGCTCTGTTCTAAGTCATTGCATTCTTAGAGGCATTGGCTTATTCATTTGGTTATGGTTATTCTGAGGGGATCGATTGCATTATCATTTAGTTGCATTCACATAGTTGCATTCATGCATTAGGTTTGTTTTGTAGTTTTGAGTCTGTTTATGCTTGAGGACAAGCATCGATTCAAGTTTGGGGGTGTGATAAGTGGATTTTATATCCACTTGGAACGCTTTATTACAAGCTTAAATTGGTGTTTTGGACTCAAGTTGTTGGTATTTTGATGTATTTTTGTGTTATTGCATTTCAGGTATCAGTTATATGAAGAAATGAGCTTTTAAAGGAAATATGATAAAAAGTGATCGGATTTGGAAGCCAAGGACATTGTCAAGTTGTATAGAATCTCAATAGCTTCGCATGGGCAGTTGAATCGCCTAATTCTGACGAGTGAAACTCAAGTTATGGCCAAAACATGATTCATCAGAAATTTTTCCAGACAGGAGCTGAGTGCCCGCCCAGGAGAGCTGAGCGGCCGCCCAGGAGAGCTGAGCGGCCGCCCAGGAGCTGAGCGCCCGCCCAGGAGAGCTGAGCGCCCGCCCAGGAGAGCTGAGCGGCCGCCCAAGGCGGGCCTGGTCGCTGATTTCGCTGAAAAAGCCTTTTTTGAGTGGAATTTGATGATTTTAAGGGTCCATGTCCACTAAGGGTGTATATATACTTAAAAAAAAAGAGTTTTCATCATCCGGGAAGATTGGGATACCAAGGAGAAGACCTAGAAGCACAGAACAACTCCGAAAAAGAAGATCTTGTTTTCAACTTGTGATTCTTTGAATTAGTTGTAACTTTGGATGCTCGTTTTCGTTCTTGTTGAACCTAGATCTCGTTTATTCGTACATTAATTATTATTCAGTTTATTAAGACCTTGCTTTATACCATGCTTTCATTGGAACCCATGGTGACGATGAGTTCAATTATGGGCTAATCGTTGTCATGGGGTTCTAGCGGATTTACTTATGGATTCCAATAATTAATTTGTTTTGATATCTTGGTGTGTGGTGATTGATTGATATCCTAGTATTGGTTGTGCTTATTCTTCTTATGTGCGTAGCTGACATATAAGATAGTGTGTTAATCTTTATTGAAGTGACAGTGAATATAGAGGTTTAGAACTTGCCATGCTAGCATAGGTTCATGTATGTGTATGCATGATTAGTAGGTAACTCTAACCGTTTTACTTGCCCTATGTAATCATTATGGATAACTTGTGCTTAAACCGTTATGTTGTCAAATTCTATAAACATATAAGGTCTCAATATAATTGGTGCCTATTCAGCTTCTATCTCTTTTGTGGATGTCTGGTAGAATGGTACTCGTGCAATGAAAGTTGGCGTTTATGTTAGGTCACACACACACTGTAGAGGGGGTGAATACAGTGTATAGTACACTCAAATCGAACTTTAAGAACTTAAGTAATAGAAAACAAACTTTATTGAAACAATAAACTCTGTTACAGTATGGAACTGTTACCTCTCAGTGATGAACAATATCACGAGAGCTGCTAGGGTTACAATGAATAATCTTCTCGAATAATGATAACACTTATAGTGTAAACCCTATGTCTGTGTTTATATACTATACAGTTACAAGATAATCGCTAATTGATATGGAATATAATTCTGCTTCCTAAAATATATCAATCAGATATCTTTTCTTCCAAGTATTCCATTCTTTACAGAATTCCTTCTTCATGCATATCTCTTCTTATGTTTATATTGATCTTCTTTCCTTTAATCAGCTACTGTCCTTATCTGATCGTCCTTTAGCACTTAAGTTCTTATATCTATCTTCTGATGATTATCTCCTGATAACATAAGTACTGATATATTAAGTCCTGACTTCCAGTATAAGTACTGATCAACAGTTAAGTACTGATTTATCCTGTTCAAGTAAGATCTGAAAGCTAAACATAAAATATATTAGCCATGACATTATCAAATATATCTAACAATCTCCCCCAACTTGTAAATTAGCATAATATACAAGTTTAACAGATATTTGATGATGTCAAAAACATTAAGTACAAATGCATGAAAATTAGACTAGATAACTACAACTTACAGTCCTTAAAGCTTTACCAATATTCAACTTCTGATAACAACTTCAGTCTGTATGAATATCAGAATTTAAGCAGTTATAGATCTTTGACTTGGCTTCATTATTTTCTGATCTCTCTGATGTCAGGAGTTGTTCTGAGATAGTTCTTCAACAAACATTTCTCAGCATATCTGAGTTCATCAATCATTCTCCTTTTGACATCTTTAAGCTCTGCAGTATCTTCACCAGTTTGAAAGATTGCAGCTCTGAGATCATTGATCTTTGCTTTTCTCAACTCCTGATCTAGTCTTATGACATAAGCTTTGTCAGACTCCAGATTGAATTCAAGTCCCTTAATACCAAGATATGTTCTGATCTGTGCAGTATTAGGCTTCATATCAACAATATCACCATTGTGATCTCTGTACTTTGGAACATATGTGCTGTCAGACTTAACAGAATAAAGCCTTTTATGTCTCTGAATCTGTTCTTTTAAGTAGTTTGTAGCAGTCCCTGTTATTCTGTCATCCACTTGAAGTAAGAAAAGTACATGCTCCAATTCTTCAAAATACTTCAATGGAATGGCATTTTGTCTTATATGATAAACCCTACCATCTGTCATGAAATACAACATGATGTATTCTTTCAAGTAGGTATGGTAAACCATCTGTACAGATTCCAGTTGATTCAATCTCTCAGGAGTTGCTCCAATACCCGGTTCACTCAAGGAAGTTGGATCATTGGTAGTGTTGTGTACTCTTCTTTCATCAGCACTTCCCAATCCAGTTTTATCTCTTGCTTCCTTTCCAGTGACTACTCTTGCTTCAAAACCACTTGCAGTAGTCTTCAAAGATTGAGTCTGTTTTGCTTTAGTGAATCCTGGTAGGAGTGTCTTTGATCTATTTTCTGATATCAAGTTAACTTGAGCTATGTCAGAGGTTACTTGCTTCTTCTAAATATCAGAACTTATAATTTCTTGACTCTGAACAACTTGAGCCATGTCAGAGGTTGTTTTAAGAACTTTTCTTGAAGTCAGAGCAAGATCATCCTTTTCATCAGTAATTTCTTCATCCTCAGGAGGTACATAAACCTTGATAGGTTCACCAACCTTTTCTTTACCCTTGGATCTTGGATCTATCTGTGGTTGTGATCTAGCCAATGCTGCTTCAGTATGTGTCCTTTCTTTGATCACAATGCCTTTGAGTTTTGGAAGTGACTTTTTACCAGAAGCTTCAGATTTGGATGTGACTTTCTCTGATTTAAGTTTGGCTTCTTCTTCCTTTAAACTTTCCAAGTCTATTCCTGGATTTTCTTAAAGAAATAACCGTCTTGACATTTCCTCATCAAGATCTAAAAGTTCATCAGAACTTAACGTTTTACCAGCAGCAGAACTTATTCTTTTCCCAGTATCAGAACTTGTCCTGTGACTAGCTTGTCTTGATGTAAACCTTCTACCTTGACTATGACCTCTACCCATTCCAGAGTATCCTTGGTCATCATTTCCATCATCCTTTCCTTGCAGTGTCTTGATAGTTTTGCATTTGGACTTAATTACCTTCTCCCCCTTTTTGGCATCAGCAGGTAGTAGAAGAGAGAGAAGCAATTCCACTAAGGATTGGATTTCAGTTAGTTGTGATTGCTGAGAAGCTTGATTTTTCAGAATTGCATCAATCTGAGCTTGTTGATGATCTTGAGTCTTCTCAATATAAGCAATCCTGTCAATGGTAGGTTGGAAGAACTTTTTCTTATCAATTTTCCAAACTTGTTCCTGTTTGATAAAGTTCTCCTGAATCTTGTGTAGCTCTGCATGAGTAGTTGAATGAAGACCTTGTAAATGTTTATTACTCAATGTAGTGACTCTAAGCTGAGTTTTGAAATCATCAGAATTTAACATTTCACCAGCTTTAGTCAAGTGCTCAGCAAGATGTTTTTCAGTTGGAACACATGAAACTGAGTTCCATTCCTTAGTCCACTCCTGACCTGCAGGAGTTTCACTCCAAGGTACTGGTGCTTCCCCGGTAATAAACTGCTTAACCAATTCAGACTTAGGAAGAGTCTGTTGAGGAGTATGTCCGGAAGGACCTGCTGCATCAGTATCTACAACATGAGCAGTTGGAGCAGTATCACCAGTATCTCCATCATGTGCAGCATCAGAACTTACAGAATCAGTATCCTCTGATAAAACAACAGTGTGAGTAGCAATGGAGGCTTCAGCATCCTCTAATTGCTGATCGGATACTAAGTTCTGATCAACAGCCATATCCTGATGCTCACCTAAAGTCCGATCATCAGTATCTAGATGCAGAGAAGGTGTCTTAGATAATTCTGGAGTTTGAACAGCATCAGTAACAGGTGTTGGTGAAGGATTTAGTGCTGTTGGAGCTTCTAAGAGAAATACTTCAGACACAACCAAGTGTTGAACATCAATATTAGCACTTGTGCCTGGATCAACAAGAGACACAGATGGTGAGTTAGCCTTGTCAGATACAGCTTCCTGAGATGGAGTTGATGGAGAAGAAGTGACTGGAGCAAATTCCTTGTCTTGTGAGATCAGAGATTCCTGATCCCCTTCCTTAGCTGCTTCCTCTTCATCATCTGAAACTGGCCTTTGTGCCCTCTATTTCTTGTACTTCTTTGTTGATTTAGATTCCTTGGGAGTTTCAGGAACTGTCATTCGACTAAGCCTCTTGAGAAGCCTTGAACCCCCAATTTCAGAATCCTTTTGAGAAATCTCTTTCTCAGCTTCAGAAACAACAGGTTCTCTAGAAGGAACCGGTTCCTCAGAATCAGATTCATCTCTCAATGTAATCCTCCTTCTCTTTTGAGGTGTTTGAGGAATATTCTTTGTCCTCTTTGGCTTGGAAGATGAAGGTTGAGCAGTCTGTGAAGTAGAGAGATAGGATTTGAGATATGTTCTGAGGGTAGGTTGAGTAGAATGAGTGGTAGGTGCTGAGGATGATGGTTGTTGGGTGTTTGTGGTTGGTTGGACATCAGAGTAAACAGATCTATAAGTATCAGGATCAGCATTTACTAGGATGTGTTTTACAGACTGAGGAATCTGTAATGGTCTAACCACTGTTTTCTTAGTATCAGCATTTACTAGATCATTAAAGTATCATTTTGTAACTCTAAAAGGTGGGGTTGAGGAACTGACTAATTGAGGTTCATCAGTACAAAAAGTATATAGAAGTTGACAGAATCTAGCAAAATAGACAATATTTCTATCCTCTGTCATCCTATCCCCAATAAAACCAATTATTCCAGTTGCAAAATCAAAATGAGTTTGATGAATAATAGCATACCCTATGTGCTGACTCAGAATTGGGATAGCATCAAAATTCGAACATTTGTTCCCAAAAGCTTTGGTGATGCAGTCAAAGAAGAAACTCCATTCTCTTCTGATATTAGCCCTTTTTAACTGCCCAAGCTTTGCCAAACTCTTTTCATATCCCAAATCAGCCATTAACTCCTGAAGTGCTGATTCCTCTGGAGTTGAAAAAGTACAATTTTCTGGGAGATGTAGAGCTTTGCGTATTGTACCAGGAGTGACTACATAAGATGAATCACCCACTTCAAAAACAATACTGGGAGTGCCATGTTTACCACCATCATCAAAGTGCCCAGTCCTCCAAAATGTCAGAACTTGTTGACTCGAAAAAACTTCAGGCTGTGTTAATGCGTACCCAATCTCACTGTGTGCAAGAAGATCTTGCACAAAATGCAATTCAGATGGAGCTTTAGCATGATCAAGAATTGCAGCATAGTTGTTTGGAACAAACTTAGCTCCATCAATGATTAAATCCTTAGGTTCCTTGTGAAAAATTGAGATTCAAAAGTGCCTGTTAGGTGTTTGATAAAATGTCCATTTGCCTAGTTTCAAGGAAAAACCGTTCCATTTATCAAGAGAAACAGTTTTAATTCAAAATTTAAACCGTTATCACTGATTGAATTATTTTTTACTGCATCATTAATATTCTGAAAATAAATCACATGAAAATGACCAAGATAAATTAGATAAGTAAGTGCTGAAAACGAATCAGAACTTAATATAAAACAAAATTTATATGGTCATCAGAATATCAATCAGGATTTATCAACACAAGATAAAATAACTCAGAGACAAAATCTTGAAGTAAAAACAACTTTCATTAATATATCAAGACAATACATTCATGAAATGGAAATTACATCAATACTTATACAAGATTTTCCCTAAGCTTCTAAACCTAACATCAACAGCCTTAGTCCTAGCTAAGAAGCCTGATAAAGCTGATGATGAAGAAAAACAGGAAGAAGACGAGATTAAGTCATCTTCTTCTTCCTACTCTCGACAAACAGAATGGCGAGTCGAATGATTCGCTCTTGCTGGCGAAGACGATGAAGATGAAGTTCTCTTCGAACGGCCACCAGATCACGTTTGATAACCTCTGGAAATTGAATCCATAGATTGTGAGGAATGTTGGTGATAGGGTATGGAGTTGGAATTCCATTCAAAAAGACATGCACAATCTCATCACCATAATTGTAGAACCAGCCAAATGCAGCCATTTGTGATGATAAATGAAAAACGAGAGTGAGTTTGTGATAAAAGTGTGATGGGAAGGCTGATGTGAAGTGGTTGCTTATATAGGCAAGAGAATGCCAGAAGACGCAAAGAAATTGAATGCTGACAGGTAGAATTAATTCTACCTCGTCTCCCTAGACTTTGAAAAAGAATAACATTCATTGGAAGGAGTTAACATGGTTTAAAACGCACAAGAAACAAGTAACAGTGGACTGTTCAAGTACGAATACCATTAATCCTAATCATAGTGACTATTAATCTTCCACTTCAACATATTCTAGTTCGAACTGAGACTGTTACCAAATTTTATTCACAGATAAGCCAAGTAAAGGATTAGACTGAGAAATCAGAACTTAGACCTATACCAGAACTTAACAGTCATCAGAACATAATTTCTTAACTCGAAAAAGGAATGCCCATCTTAGTAAATCCTCATACAAGTTCTGAGTTATAGACTTCAGAACTTAATCATCAGAACGTGTAACTAGAACTTGTCCTCAGAATTTGTGTAAAGTGACACAGTGACTGTTTATCTAAAATAACATAGACCACCACAGTAATTTTCATCATTCATATGGAGTGATTAGTGTGTGTATTAAGCTAAATAACAGATAAAGAGTAAAGTCTGATTCACTTCAGTACATCTTAGAAATAAGGCATAATTAAAATTTTGCTAAAGAGCTGTCATTATCCTGAAACCTACTGATGAATGAGGTCATGCATGAGTCCACCTCAACTGTTTTGTGCTAATTTTATGCATCTTTTCAAATTCTATGTTACAGTGGCTTCTCAGTGTAAGTGAGTCACGACTGCGTATCAGAATTTATGCTTTTATCAGTGTATTTCTCCAGTAATCATAGAGTGTGAAAAGTCACCAAGAAAATATTTTGCTTTTCTAATGCATATTTACTTAATACCAGCAATGCACGTGGGTCGTCCCTTCCACATTTTTACTCTAGATCTCAAAGGAGTACCTGATGTTATTCTTTGATTCTTTTTCTTTTTCTTTTGATAAGTGAGGTTTATCAGCACTTAGAACATTCAGCAGTTTTACTAGAATCAGAACTTAACAGATGAGTAGCATTATTCTAATTTGTGACTTAGTAATAAGATAAACAAAGTAAACTCAACTAAGCTCCATTATCAGAATTTGCTTGTGTCATAAGATTTCCACAGAAATAATTACTTCTTACATGGAATCATTTGTTTATTGAAGACTACTAGGTCAGTATCTAGCACAGTTATCCTCATAGGATTGAATAATTACTTAAACAGACATATCACTTATCAGAGTTGAGAAATATATATCAGACAACAGTCAGTACTTAAAAACATTTATCAATTAAGCACAGAATACACAATGAGATTAATTCTGTAAATACAGAGCATAAAGTCTGATAACACAGAACAAGACTAAGCAGATTTAGAGAAAGAACCTGAAACCATTCCAAGTTCATTTACCAATCTTGTAAAAGTAGCTTCACACAGTGGTTTTGTGAAGATATCTGCTAGTTGTTGATCTGTGGGAACAAAATGCAATTCCACTGTACCTTCATCCACATGTTCCCTGGTGAAGTGGTACCTGATGCTGATGTGCTTTGTCATAGAGTGTTGAACTGGATTACCTGTCATAGCAATAGCACTTTGATTATCACAGTAAATAGGGATTTTGAAATATGTTAACCCATAATCCAGTAACTGATTCTTCATCCAAAGAATCTGTGCACAACAGCTTCCTGCAGCAATATACTCTACTTCTGCAGTTGATGTGGAAATTGACTTTTGTTTCTTGCTGAACCAAGAAACCAATCTGCCTCCAAGAAATTGGCAGCTTCCACTTGTGCTTTTCCTGTCAATTTTTCAGCCTGCAAAATCTGTATCTGAGTAACCTATTAGTTTAAATTCTGATTCTCTAGGATACCACAATCCCAGATCAGCTGTTCCTTTAAGATATTTAAAGATTCTTTTCACAGCTGTTAAGTGAGGTTCTCTTAGATCTGCTTAAAATCTTGCACAAAGACAGGTAGCATACATGATATCAGGTCTACTAGCAGTTAGATAGAGTAGAGAGCCAATCATACCTCTGTAGTCAGTAACATCTACTGATTTACCGGTATACTTATCCAGTTTTGTTGCAGTGGCCATGGGAGTGGATGCACTTAAACAATCTTGCATTCCAAATTTCTTCAGCAAGTTTCTGGTGTACTTAGATTGACAAATGAAAGTGCCTTCTTCATTCTGCTTGACTTGAAGGCCCAGAAAGTAGCTAAGTTCCCCCATCATACTCATCTGATATCTTGACTGCATCAGTTTGGCAAACTTCTTGCAAAGTCTGTCATTTGTAGATCCAAAGATGATATCATCAACATAAATCTGGACAAGAAGTAGGTCCTTTCCATGGTTGAGATAGAAAAGTGTTTTGTCTATTGTTCCTCTGTTGAATCCACTTTCCAGAAGAAATTGAGCTAAAGTCTCATACCATGCTCTAGGAGCTTGCTTAAGTTCATAGAGTGCGTTATCAAGCCTGTAGACATAATCTGGATATTTGGTATCTACAAAGCCTGGAGGTTGTTCAACATATACCTCCTCCTCCAATTCTCCATTGAGAAAAGCACTTTTCATATCCATTTGAAAGACAGTAAACTTTTTGTGAGCAGCATAAGCCAAAAATATCCTTATGGCTTCTAACCTAGCAACTGGTGCAAATGTTTCATCATAATCAATTCCTTCCTGTTGAGAATATCCTTTTACAACCAGTCTTGCCTTATTTCTTGTAATTATGCCATCACTGTCAGTTTTGTTTCTGAATACCCATTTTGTACCAACAACAGATCTATTCTTTGGTCTTGGCACTAGGGTCCAGACTTTGTTTCTTTCAAATTCATTTAACTCTTCCTGCATTGCTTGCACCCAATCAGCATCTTGAAGAGCTTCTTCAACTTTCTTTGGCTCAGTCTGAGAGAGAAAAGAATTGTAGAGACATTCATTTGAAGTACATGTTCTAGTTCTAACACCTGCATCAGGATTTCCAATTATCAAATCAGGTGTATGTGATTTTGTCCACTTCCTTGCAGATGGAAGGTTGTCTCTAGAACTGGATGCTCCCCCATGATCCATGCTATCTTCATTTTCATTTTCTGATGCTCCCCCTGAAACTATGCTCTCTGAGTTGGATTCTTCATTATTTAGATTTTCAGCACTATCAGAACTTGGCTTATCAGAACTTGACGAATCAGAACTTGAAGAGCCAGATGCATGTTCTGATGTTTCTTGAGATGAGGTAGGATCTTGAGTATGCTCCCCCTACATAGGTGCATCTTCCTTTGACGTAGTTACCACAGTTTCAATAACATCAGAGTTTAATCCATCAGAGTTTACAGTATCAGGACTTAGACTGTCAGGATTTTCAATATCAGAATTTGAGTCTTCATTTTCAAATCTCAGCTGATCATGGTCAATGAAATCTTCAAGACCAGTAATCTTCTTGTCATCAAAAGAGACATTGATAGATTCCATGACCACTTTTGTTCTCAAATTATAGACTCTAAAGGCTTTTGTGGAAAGTGGATATCCAACAAAGATTCCTTCATCAGCTTTTAGATCAAACTTTGATAGCTGTTCAGGATGAGTCTTGAGAACAAAGCACTTGCATCCAAATACATGAAAATATTTCAGATTTGGCTTCTTTTTCTTCACCATCTCATAAGGTGTTTTTCCATGCTTGTTAATGAGTGTTGCATTTTGAGTAAAACAAGCAGTCTGCACAGCTTCAGCCCAGAAATAGGTTGGAAGCTTCGCTTCTTCAAGCATTGTACGTGCAGCTTCAATGAGAGTCCTATTCTTTCTTTCAACAACTCCATTCTGCTGTGGAGTTCCAGGAGCAGAAAATTCCTGCTTTATTCCATGGTTTTTGCAAAACTCTTCCATTATCAAATTCTTGAACTCAGTGCCATTATCACTCCTTAAAATTTTCACAGAATCTTTGACCATTTTATCCAGCTGTTTGACATGATCAATCAAGATAGATGCAGTTTCACTTTTTGTGTGCAAGAAATACACCCATGTGTATCTGGTGAACTCATCCACTATGACCAACGCATACTTCTTCTTTGCAATAGACATGACATTTACTGGACCAAATAGATCAACATGTAGTAGATGATAAGGCTCAAGAATTGATGATTCAGTCTTGCTCTTGAATGAAGATTTTCTTTGTTTGGCTTTCTGACAGGAATCACAAAGACCATCAGGAGCAAATACTGTTTTTGGCAATCCTCTCACAAGATCTTTCTTGACCAGTTCATTTATATTGTTGAAATTTAAATGAGAGAGTTTCTTGTGCCAATTCCAGCTTTCTTCAATTGATGCTCTACTCATCAGACAGATTGCAGAACCATCAGTACTTGTTGAAAGCTTAGCTTCATAAATGTTACCACGCCTGTATCCTTTCAGAACAACTTTGCCTTTAGATTTACTCACAATTTCACAGTGTTCTTCAAATAAATCAACATGATAACCTCTGTCACAGATTTGACTTATACTCAGTAGGTTGTGTTTAAGTCCTGAGACCAGAGCTACTTCTTTAATTATGACATTTCCAAGATTGATATTGCCATATCCCAATGTTTTTCCAATGTTGCCATCTCCATAAGAAACACTTGGGCCAGCTTTCTCCACAAAGTCTGATAGCAGGGCCTTATTTCCAGTCATATGTCCTGAACATCCACTGTCCAGAACTAGAATATTTTTCCTGTTGCCCTGCAATCACAAAGACCACTAATTATTAGTTTTAAGGACCCAGACTTGCTTGGATCCTTTGGCCTTTTTAAGTTTGTTAACATTTGCAGCGGATTTAGCATCAGAGTTTATGTTAACATTTTTCTTATCAGAACTTACACTATCAGACTTTGAATCAGAATTTACACTAGAAGGAACAATGGAAACTTTCTTCAAAGAAGGTTTTATTTGATAATAATCATAGTACAAGCTATGATATTCCTTACAAGTATAAATGGAATGCCATAAACTACCACAATGAAAACAAGGATTTTGTGGTTTGTATCTAACAGACTGACTCTTAACTCCTGATTTTGAAGGTAAGGAGTTAATATTCTTATTCTTCCTGCAAAAAGAAGCCAGATGGTTAGAACTTCCACAGTTATGACATGTTTTCCTAGAAGCATCAGGAACAGGTTTATAATTATTGCTTTTATTCACACCTTCCTTTCCATTCCTATTTTTTCTAGGTGATTTTACCTTGTTTGCATTCTTAACATCTTTCAGCTTATGCTTAAGCTGCTTATTTGTCATTAAGCCTATGTTCACTTCAGCTGTCTTTTCCTGTTTTAGTTTGTCAGAAGTTAATTCCTTTGTAACTTCTGATTTCTCATTTTCAGACTTTACAGTTACAAACTTAACAGGTTTTAACTTTGGCTTTTGCTTATCAACAGGCTTAATTTCTTCAGTTCCTTTATCATTCTTATCTTCTCCATAACCTAAGCCCTCTTTCCAGTTTCCACTACTTAGCAAATTTTGAGTTGTTTTGCCAGAGTTAGTCCAAGTCCTAATTATCTCTCTTTCCTTTTCTAACTCAGTTTTTAGAGATTCATTCATTTTTAGCACTTCATCCCTAACATAAAAGGCATCATCTCTATCCTTCTGAGTTTGATGGCACATGACTAACTCTTTTTCTAAGAAATCATTTCTTTTCTTAAATGCAAGATTTTCAGAAGTTAATCTCACACATGTTAAAGTTTGATCTCTATAACTAACAAACATGGTTTTAAGATATCTTCTCAACTCATTAATATCATCAGTATGAAAAGCATAAGTAGTCTGAGGTACCTTTGTTTCAGCAGCTTCAGAACTGCTCTCAGCACTTGATTTATCAGCATTTGTCATCAATGCATAGTTCTCCTCACTTTCAGAGTCTGAGGTGTCTGTCCAGCTTTTCTGCTTTGTGACAAGAGTCTTGCCTTTGTCACCCTTTACCTTCTTGCAATCAGGAGATATGTGGCCTTTCTCACCACAGTTATAACATTTAACATTGGTGTAATCTCCTCTGTCAGACTTTCCTCCTCTGCCTTCAGATCTTCTGAAATTCTTCTTATCAGAACTTATGCCTTTCCTGGAAAACTTCTTTCCCTTCCTGAACTTCCTGTATGCAATCTTTGTGACTCCTTTCACCATAAGAGCACACAGCTTCATCATCTCCTCATCAGCATCAGTCTCAGGCAAGCTTTCAGAATCTGAGTCATCATCACTCTCAGAACTTGATGACTCAGTATCAGACTTTATGAAAAGAGCTTTACCCTTGTCTTTCTTTGAGGAAGCTGCTTTGGGGGATTCTTCTTCAGCCTTAAGAGCAACTGTCCTTGACTTTCCTCCTTTCCTCTTGCTTCTTTGTTCCATCTCAAGCTCATGAGTCTTGAGCATACCATAGATTTCGTCAAGAGTTGTTTCATCAAGATTATAGTTGTCTCTTATTGTCGTTGCCTTCAAATCCCAGCATTCAGGAAGAGCTAACAGGAACTTAAGGTTTGAATCTTCAAGATCATACTCTTTATTAATCAATGACAAATCATTCAAAAGTTTGACAAATCTATCATATAAATCATTCAATGACTCATTAGTCTTTGAGTCAAAGTGTTCATACTCTTGAGTGAGTATTGTCTTCCTGTTCTTCTTAATTGTCTCCGTTCCCTGACACCTTGTTTCCAGAGCATCCCATATCTCCTTAGCAGTCTTGCAGTTGATTACCCTGTTTGACATTACATTATCAATGGCACTATACAGTAAGTGTCGTACCTTGGCATTCTTTGCAATTGATGCTATATCTTCAGCAGTATAATCACTCTTCTCCTTTGGTACGGTCTTTGCTGCTTCACCTGCAACAGCAACAGCGAGTTTGGTTGGTTTGTGAGGGCCTTCCTTGATTCTATCAAGGTATTCTGGATCTGTTGCTTCCAGGAACATGGTCATCCTTACCTTCCATATGGGATATTCAGATGGTCTCAGTATGGGAAATCTGATGGTCTCATACCGACTCTGAATTTGTGTCTTTGGTGGTTCCTCAGTTTTGGTAGGCTTAGTTGGAGTTTCTGTGTCCGACATGATTGTGTTTGGATCTTTAACTGTATGTGTGTTAACAGATAGGCTCTGATACCACTTGTTAGGTCACACACACACTGAAGAGGGGGTGAATACAGTGTATAGTACACTCAAATCGAACTTTAAGAACTTAAGTAACAGAAAACAAACTTTATTGAAACAATAAACTCTGTTACAGTATGGAACTGTTACCTCTCAGTGATGAACAATATCACGAGAGCTGCTAGGGTTACAATGAATAATCTTCTCGAATAATGATAACACTTATAGTGTAAACCCTATGTCTGTGTTTATATACTACACAGTTATAAGATAATCGCTAATTGATATGGAATATAATTCTGCTTCCTAAAATATATCAATCAGATATCTTTTCTTCCAAGTATTCCATTCTTTACAGAATTTCTTCTTCATGCATATCTCTTCTTATGTTTATCTTGATCTTCTTTCCTTTAATCAGCTACTGTCCTTATCTGATCGTCATTCAGCACTTAAGTTCTGATATCTATCTTCTGATGATTATCTCCTGATAACATAAGTACTGATATCCTTAAGTCCTGACTTCCAGTATAAGTACTGATCAACAGTTAAGTACTGATTTATCATGTTCAAGTAAGATCTGAAAGCTAAACATAAAATACATTAGCCATGACATTATCAAATATATCTAACAGTTTATCAGTTTCTGTTATCTGATTAGTGTCATCACCATCACATGCTAAGGTTAAGAACAATAAGGCTATTGAATGAAGTAGTAATGAAGTTAGAATCCCATATTTGTCATATATAGCAATTCAACCTCAATTCTCTTAGTTAATGTTCTTTAGTATAATCTCTTAGTTTAATCAAAACCCAATTTGTTATTTGTCTTAGCATTGAGCGATAACCATACATTGTTGCATAGGTGCATAAATTGAACTTAACCTAAACCAGTCTCTGTGGGAACGAATCTGATTTATATTTTATACTACTTGCGAACGCGTATACTTGCGTGAATATTAGCGCGTGTTTTCGCCCTAACAGGTTACAGAATTCATTCCTAATATTGTTGAAGATGATGGAAGTGAAATTCCAATGAAGAAGAATTCTGCAAAGCTTGAAGTGATACTGAAAGAGAAATGCCTATGCTACAATGAAGATTCTTCTCATCCTAGGGTAACAAGACTGGATGATGGTTTAGAAAGAAACCATATCTCTGTTTTAATGACTGCAATCTACCAGATTGGAAGTCAGAATGAAGAGATGAAGCAAGTCAAAACTACACTATCTCAAGTCCTGAGGATTAAAGAAAAAAAGCTGATATCAAGCTTTGTCAAGAATCATTTTGGATTCAGATTGACTCGGTGAGATTGGTAAAAGCTACAAGGACTGTAAGTTGTAGTTTGTTATCTAGTTAAACTCTTATTGCATTTGTACTTAAATGTTTTTGACATCATCAAATCTATTAACTTGTATATTTTACATAATTTACAAGTTGGGGAGATTGTTAGATATATTTTAGATGTCATGTCTAATATGATTTGTGTTTAGTTTTCAGAACTTAACAACATGGCAAATCAGGACTTACTGAAATCAGGACTTACCGGAAGTCAGAACTTAATATAAGAACTTAAGGTCATATCAGAACTTAAGTGCGGAAAGACTTTCAAATAAGGAATGAAGCTGATTTACAGGAGAAGATCGAGACTAAAACAATAGAAGATATGCATGGAAAGAGTTAGAAGACTGGAAGATTTGTAGAAGATATCTGATTGAAATATTTTAGGAGACATAATTGTATTCCATATCATTTAGAATATATCTTGTAACTGTGTACTATATAAACACAGACTTAGGGTTTACACTATATGTGTTATTATTCTCGAGAAGATTATACATTGTAACATAGCAGCTCTTAGTGATATTTGTTCATCACTGAGAGAGAACATCAGTTCATATTGTAACAGAGTTTATTGAATATACTTGATCTTTGTTACATACTTGTGTTAAATCAATTTGATTGTATAAACATTGTATTCAACCCCCTTCTACAGTGTTGTGTGACCTAACATTAAACAATATATTTAACCTACAGAATGTAAAATTAAAAAATATAAAACTCAAGCACTAACAACTATAAATAAGTTTATTTTAATATATATTTTTTAAAATAGTAGATATGAAGTAAAATATAACGCAACCCTACATAAATAACAATAATAAAAACTCTACAACTGAAGTCGTTGCAAATTACTGAAAACAGTCTTAACTACTCGAAATACTCGAACTGGTCGTCTACAAGCCGCAATCTACCTATTTAACTGACCATCCCAAAACCGACATTGTCTACCTATTTTTTACTTTTTCCGTAATGATATACTTTCAATTTCCAATCATAAAAACTCTACAATCGAAGTCGTTGCAAATTACTGCGAATAGACTTAACTACTCGAATTGGTCGTCTACAAGCCGCCCTCTACATATTAACTGATCATCCCAAAACCGACATATACCTATTTTTCTCTTTTTCCGTAATGATATGCTTTCAATCCCTCAAACCGGAGCTAATGCACCTTCTCTGGCGTACATTATACTTATATATATATTTTTAATAATGATGAGTTAGAAAACAAGAAATTGAAAGAAAATTCAAAAAATGTTGCACACATCTATCAACTTGAAAATTTAAATAAAAGGAAAATATAGAAAGTTAGTCAATATTTTAAAATTGACAATTTTGTTCAACCACCACCGAAACTTATTTTAAAAAGGCAAAAGGATTCAAACTAGCGAAAAAGATCAAGGCTAGGGGGACTTTCCTAGATGGGACCCAAAAAGCCTAATGAGGCACAAAGGGTGAACCCCATTCCATTATTACATATGGCAGGATGAACCGGCAAAATTCCAGGTTACAGCACAGATAGTCAGAGAAATTATAGATATACACATACATACAAACACATTTACATATATGAAAGAGAAAAATATGATGAAGATGGAGTTACCAGTTATAACATCATCAACTTTTGTCTCCTTCCAACATCATCTTTCTCTTCTTCTTGTTCTGTCCAAAACCCTCTTTCTCCCCCCCCCCCCCATTTTCTTAATTTAATTATAAAATAAACCCCAAATCAAATCTATTCAATTTCTTGATTTTATTTACTATAAAACAAGAAACCCCCATCTCCCCAGTTCCCCGATTCACGTTTCCCAAGTAGTAAATTTTTAATTAATTACTAGTACTTGTACTTACCATATAAAAATACCCTCTTTTATTTTTTATTTTTTGAAACTATAATTTTAAAGATTCCTTTTTTCTCTGCTTTCCATCCTCTCGTATGGATGGTAATGAGTAGATTTTAATTTTAACAACTTCTTTAATTAAATTCTTGTCAAGATCGAATTTTTATTCAGACCCTTTATAAATAGTGGATTGATCTAGGGTTTTTTTATTATAATGTTATGACTGGTTTGCTCTGGTTTGATAATTTTGGGATTAGGGTTTGTGTTTGTTTATTGATATGGGCTGTGGGGGGTCTAAAGTTGATAACTTGCCATTAGTGATTAGGTGTAGGGAGAGAAAAGAACTTATTAAAGCTGCAGTTGATCAGAGGTATGCTTTTTCTACTGCTCATATTTTGTATTTTCGTGCTATGATTGATTTTGGTGACGCACTTAGTAGGTTTGTTGATGAGGAATTTGTAGTTGGCGATTCGCCTCTCGATTCGCCTGTGCTTACATTGCCTTCTGATGAGGGGAAAAGGGGCAAAAGTAGGAATGTGGGTAGTACTAGTAGGAATGATGATGAGGGGGGTCATTTGCATTTATCGGATTCTGACTTGGATTTCGATGATGGTCATATTCATATAGATGATGATGAGGATGGTAGTGGTCATATTCATATAGATGATGATGAGGATGAGGATGGTGGTGGTCATATTCACATAGATGATGAGGATGAGGATGGTGGTGGTCATATTCATATAGATGATGACAGTCCGGATATTAGAGGTAAAAAGGTTCCCCCAGCTCGGAAAAGAGGTTTTCAGCTGGATGGTTATGGAGTCGATAGATATCCTCGTAGGGAGCCAGATAGTTATGGAGTAGATACATATCCTCAATGGGGGCCTAATGGTTATGAAGCTAATTTTAATCCACCCGTTCAGTCGGATTGGCAGTCATATGGTTATGGAATGAACCTGCCTTATGCTATGAATGCTGTAACTGAGCCTTATGGAATGAATGTAGGAGATCAGCCTTATGGAATGAATGTAGATCAACCTTATGGAATGAACATAGAAGATCAACCCTATGGAACAGGTTGGGGACAGTATGGAGGGAGTTCAAATTCGTATGCATATTATATGAAAAGTTCTGGGCCATCTGCTCATACAGTGATACATGGCGAAGAACCACCTAGTTATGCAAATTCATACTCAGGGAACCTTGGGGGATTCTTTGGGTTTCCAACAAGTTGGCCAACCGAAAGGCCTCCCATGAATAACCATACGGGTCCTCGGGCTGATCCACCTCCACCTCCACCTCCTCCCCCGAGTGGTTCTGGTTGGGATTTTTTTAACTTTTTTGATTACGGAGAGAATTTTAATTATGGATCTATTGCTAGCAGTCCAGATTCAGACGAAGTAAGGGAAAGGGAGGGAATTCCTGATTTAGAAGAAGAAACAGAGGCAGGGATCATTAAAGAAGTTCACAAGCAAAATGATGTGAATGATAATGTAAATAGAACTTCTAAACCAATGCCACCAAAAAACGGTGAAAGTTCAAGAGATGTTCGATCGCATGAAAGTGAGGATAGTCCCAGGATGGTATCGTCTCATAGTGGTGATGCTTCAAGGGCAATACCATCATACAATGACAGAGGAAAGAAGGCAATGCCATCATACAATGATGGAGGTAAAAAGGCAATGCCACCAGTACAAAGTGAGGGCACTTCTAGAGCAGGACCATCACGGAATAACAAGGCAAAATCGTTAAGTTCTGCAAAAGGCGAAGAAGGCAGTCCCGAAATAGTTGTAACCATGAGCTCGGAGAATGATAATGTGCAGAAAAGTGGGGTCAGTTTTGAGGCAGAAGAAATGTCACATCATGATGTTGAATCATCAAAGACGAGTAGCTTAACCACATTATCTACGCATGGTTCTCGAGATATTCAGGAGGTTGTTAGTGAAATTAAGAATGAATTTGAGATTGCTTCCAATCATGGGAAAGAGGTTGCATTGATGCTTGAGGTTGGGAAGCTACCCTATCTACCAAAGGCAACTGCGCTTAAAGGTATGGATCAAACTTTGATTTCTCTTCTAGTCTTGAATCTGGATGTATATTGCTAGTTACTTGAATTTCTTAAACATCCTTTTCCTTTTTTGCAAGCACATATAGTATTAACTCAAAATCATTCATGAGTTGCTCAGATTAGATAATTGGGATTTTGTTGCATGACAACAATGTCTTTATATAATTTACCAGAGTTCCATTTTTCTATTCTGATGAACTTGAAATCTGCCTCATATCAGACAGGATTAATTAGTATATAAAATTGTGATATCTAGAAATAGTAACTATCTTTCTTTGATAATCAACATGTTACTCAAGGGTACGGAATGGTGTTGTACAATGCTTGTAGCGAAAATGGTGGGAGGAATAGCGTAGGTGCTGCAGGACCGGGGTTTAAAAACTCCGAAAGAGACTGACTGGGAGCGATGTAAAAGGCTTTAAAATCCCCATTAGCTAGATTATTTTGCAATTAGCCCTTCCATATGAGTAGGTACTTAAATTTTGAAGGAAGAACTATTGGATAGTTACTAAATTATTGGATAAACTATAAGCTATTTACTAAAAATTGAAGGACCGACTATTGGCTTTTTTGAACACTGTTAGTCAATGCTGCTGGATTCCAGAATGCTTTACTTTCATATTAAATGAACTCTTGATTGTACCACTTATTTCAATATTACTTGTATCTGAAGCCAATATTTTGATTTTCTGTGTAGAGGAATAGCTTTATATGACCATAATGATTGTTTTTAAGTGTTTGTAAGAGCTACATTTTTCCATATGACCCTGGTCTTGATCTAGTAACTTTACAGAGCAGACTGTTTCTGAGAATTCATTCTATTCGTATATTGGAAGGCCTAGAGACACCTATCATCAAATTGTCGGATTTTACTTGCATGAGGTCATTGTACAATCTTAATGACCTATGCAAAAAAGTGTCCTTGACTTGCTGTCCCACACTTCATTTTACTTGGATGATCAAAACATGAAGTTGATAATACTAACTTGGTAATTAAGAATACATGGCTTTGTGTTCTTTCCGACCTTCATGACTCATGAGAATGGGTTTGTTTTAGTATCTATAACTCAAAATCTCACCTTGGATAATAATGCTATACCTGCTGGATTTTTTATGTTCATGTTCCGTCACATTTTAGTTGATTTTTTCTTTTCCCAGTTTACTAGCTACTTGTTGATGGATTAGTTATTATAGTACTTCTCGTTAGTATTTTATATATATATAGATATCTATCCTGCTATTTTATAGACCTATTTGTGTTTATGCAGTGGCATTGTCCAGAATTATGTATCGGAAAGCACCTTTGTCGGCATCGTCAGTAGCTAGTTCTAGACCTTCAGCCAGAGTGGATTCAAAGACAATAAAGCTTGCAAGATCCTATTATGAGAATTCTGGAAAGGACACAAATGTTGAGTATGGCAACATCTCATCTATTTTGGAGGAGCTTTATGCATGGGAGAAAAGGCTATATAAGGAAGTTAAGGTATATATGAAGCTAATTTATACCCATACACACCATCTTAGTGAATCATGTATGCCTAATGCCAAAGTGTCATATATATGCCTGATGTCAAATTGTCAAGTATCCCCTGAAATGCCCAACACTTAATGTATCTATTCAGAAGTGAGTCGATGTTGTGTTGATTTTTTTTCAAATGGATAGCTCACTCCTATACTAAAAATGTCAAACCAGTCTAAAGTAAATTTAAATATTTTGGTGGACTATTAATTTTTTTTTGTAAATTTTGGTTTCACCTTGTCCAAGACCCAGCCTGTCTTTAAATTTTAATGAATTAATGATCCAAGAACTAATTTGTAGTTTAAGTTTAATGAACTGAAGATATTGTTCCCCTGCCTTTAGATCACTATTACTCCGCTGTTACAGAACACTAACATTTGGCTTCTCGAAATTTACTCGAGAACTTGTCTGAATTCAATTATAGTATGCTCTGTCAATTTTAGTCACACAGTGTTTTATGTTGTAAACCTTTAAAAAACAATAGTGGCTTCTCTAAAGTGTTTTATGAGAAGATATATTATGAATTGAATGTGATCTGGACAACCTCAAAATCTTTTTTTATAAAATATTATCTTATATCTGCAGTACTGTAGGTTTGAAAGGTTTCTACAAGGGCTACACAATATGCTGTAAATTGCTTCCAACAATCGTATTGTAGTCCAACATGACTTGAGCACTTAAAAGTTAGATGTGAGTATTTTCTTTTAGAAAGAGTCAGGTGCCCAGTGACCACATTATGCTTCTATGTGTCATGTTTGTTTCAGTCGCTTTTAAATTGTATTCTGAAATCTGGTGTGCTATTTCAGCACTTTAAGATAGGAATCTTATCCTAATCATATCATTTAAATTATTGTCGAATGTAGGTCGAAGAAAGGATACGACTTAATTATGAGAAGTTGTGCAAGAAGCTTAAAGTTCTGGATGACAAGGGAGCTGAGTCTAGCAAAATTGATGCAACACGAGCATCTATTAGAAGTTTACTAACAAAGCTTAAAGTTTGCATGAGAGGTATTGAGGCCATCTCAAGCAGGATTCATAAGCTGAGGGATGAGGAATTGCAACCCAGGATCACCAAATTGATTCATGGGTATGGATATTAGGATTTCTATGGATGATAACTGAGTAGCATACTACACACAAGCTCACATTCACCTATTTTTACCTGTTCCACTGATGTCCAGGTGTTGCTATTTAAGCTAACGGCTGATGGTTGTTTTGGGTTTTGTGTTTTCTTCTAGAATATTTAAGTAGCTTTTGTCTGTTACTTTTGTATCTGTTTACTCTCTGGAAAAGGTAATTTTACATGTTGATTCGGTAGGTTGCAATTTTAAGTGATGTGAATTATTTCATGTTTGCTTAAATACATTGAACTGGGACCAAGGGAGTTAAAATGCATGTAGTGTATGAGGGAAAGTGGGAAAAAGTGAGACTTTATTTCCTGACATTACAGTTGCTTTAAATGTTGAAGGAGAAGATAAATTTGATTCAGCCAATGATAATGTAATACATTAGATATTGGTCTCCTGCAAAGAAAACTTACTGATGCTGTCTGACACAATGGCTTTTCTTATCACTAGTCTGTACTGTTATGCCTTGTTATGGTCCAGTTATAAATAACTGAAGTCAGAACACTCTAGTTTTGATAGTAAATTATCATAATGGTTAATGAAGTACAACTGGCTGACTGGGTATGGCTTAATGAAATATGCTTAGGATTGATATACGAGGGATATGACCAGTGATAAATATCAGATTGCCTCGACATGTCTTCATACTTGGTGCCTCTGTCTATGATGTCTCATATAATATATTTAAACTTGCAGGCTCACAAGGATGTGGAAGTTCATGCTCAAGTGTCACCGGAAGCAGTTTCAAGCTATCATGGATAGTAAAACACGAACATTGAGATCTAAAACTGGATTGCAGAAAGATTCGAGGTTGAAAGCCACTATGGAACTTGAAATGGAGCTCCGCAGTTGGTGCTCTTACTTCAATGATTGGATTACAGCCCAAAAGTCCTACGTAGAGTCTTTAAATGGATGGCTTTTTCAATGTCTTGATCATGAACCGGAAGTAACATCTGATGGAATTGTACCCTTCTCTCCGGGACGTATTGGAGCTCCTCTGATTTTTGTAACATGCCATGATTGGCACCAAGCAATGGGAGTTATGAAAGAAGACGGGGTTGCTAATTCAATGCAGCATTTTGCTTCGAATTTGCGAAATCTGTGGGAGAGGCAAGACGAAGAGCAACGTCACAGGCTCAAAGCAGAGTACCTTGCAAAAGATTATGACAAGCGGATAAAAGGGCTTCGTGGTGAGAGGGAGAAGCCAGGGCGAAACCAAGAGGCAATGTCAGGAAAAACAGTTGTTGCCTCAGACAGTGGAATTTCACGCCGTGATGATCTTAAAGTAGACTTGGATTTAATGAGAAAGAGATTGGAAGAAGAGAGAATACGACACAGTGATGCTATGAAGTTAGTGCGTGATGCAGCTTCTAGTAGTTTACAAGGAGGTTTGGTTCCAATATTCAAGGCTCTTGAGAACTTCTCATCACTGGCTTTGACAGCTCATGAGCAAGTAAGGCTACAGATTTTCGAAGAGGGCCCATAAGAAAATTAAAATGGTACAGCTAGGAACTCCTTGACGCAAAAACCTGAATTCCTACAAGTAGCCGGCAGTCTTAGAAGACAGAACCTAATTTTTAGAAAATGAGAAGTTTACAGTTAAGATTAGACATTGTACAGATTAGAGTCAGGGTAGTGAAAACAAAGGTAAGGTTAGCAGAACAGGCGTAGTTATAGATTATGAGAAGCTTAAAGAAGTTTTGTTTAGTTCAGCCTTCCAAATTCTCATCCTGGATTTCGGGTTTTTTTTTTGGTTTCGGAGTCCGGTTTTGGCACACCCTTCTGAACTAGTTAGGTAGGATTATATACAGAAATGGGTTAATTATTTCATTTGTTGTGTTGAGTGGATCATTTGTCTCATATGTAAAACAAACAGAAGGGTTAAGGTAGCATAACAATTTTGGTAGTAATCTGTTACTAAAGATTGAGGTACCTTTGTTCATTCATGTTTATTTGTGTGTGCGCACATACATATTTAGGAGTGAACAAGCTCTTGCAGCATCAGGGAAACGTCCCTTTGCTGTGCAGCTCTTAACATCTTTCCCTTTGCTGTGCAACCTTATTAAGAGCTACACATTATTAAGAGGCTTGCTACACATTATACATTATTAAGAGCATCTGCAAAGGTATTAGCTAAAATGGCCGGTTAAAATAGAGTTAGTTATATTTTGCAATCTCTATCTTTATTTGAATAACAAAACTATATATTTACTTTTAAAATGTAGTTTGTAATCCCTAACTTACTATATTATGCACTCCTTTAATCAATTTGTTAAAAATATTATATTTTGAAGGGTAAAATTGAACTTCAGCAAAATATTTAAATAATAATTTTAAATTTTTTTAACATTACACTAAAATTAGAATTTCAAATTATAAAAATAAAATTAATGTCAACTATTATATATTTTACTTAGTGTAAATTTTAAAATTATAAAATATAGATACATTTAAGAACTTTATGATTATATATATAAATATATATTTTGCTTGATAGATATATTTTAAATATTTAGGTTGTGTTTGATTGGGTGAATGGAATGTAATGGATATAAGTAAAGGAAATAAATGGGAGTTGGAGGTAATATTTGAAAAAAAATAATTAGATGGACAAAATTGTTATGACTTAATTGTGAAGAAAATGAGGTTAGTAAGGAATAGAGCATTCTATCTAAATTGGGGGTGTTTAATTATAATGTAGATGGTTAGTAATGGAATAGGTGAAAGAATAATTTTTTTAGAAAATTTAATCATTTTACATTATATTTTTATTTAAAAAAATATATTTAAAATTATTTAGGAACCATACTTTACGGAAGTCTTACGTCCCCAAATGTAAAGAATCCAGTGAGACGGAGAGAGTATAATATTTTTTCATGTAAAAAGTGCATTAAAATAAATATTTTTATTGATTTGAAATTTTAGTTATTAATATTAACATCTCAATTTCAATTTTATAATCGGAAGGGATGCATGTTAAAATTGATATTGAAAGTTAAGGGTTGCAAACTGTATTTTGTAAAATAGATATCCTGTTTTGATTTTAAATGAAATGTATAGGTTATAAAGTGCAATTAACTCGTTAAAATAATATAAAATAATAATTATGTAAAATTTGTTGAACTTGTGGTTGTTTATAATATTAAATTTGTATTTAAAATTTTGTTATTGTTCTTGAGAAGTTCCACAAAATTAGCCCATATAACTCAACTGTCTATAATTTTAGCTAAAATTTTTGTATAATTTAAGTTCTCAAAATTATACAAATCATGTATAATTTGTTACACCTACTATTCTTGCTAAAAAAAATTTCATTATAGATGCTCTTAATGTCAATCCCATTAATGATACGAGAGTGCGAGATTATACAATAGATTGTAGTAATTGTTTAAGGATATATGGGATTTGATTGCTTGCAAGTCTTATATGGATTATAATTTCTATCGTTTTATCGGACCCTGAAATCAGAATTGTAACCATTTTTATAATAATTAAGAGTATCTTTAATATTAAAATATAAAATAGTTGACTATAATAATTATCAATCATTATTTTATAAAATTTTAGCTAAAGTTTATAAAATTTTAGTTAAAGGGTGCAATATATATTCTAATAATATTATTTATATTTTAATTAAATAAAATTATACCTAATAATTTTCTTGGTTGTACAAATATAGCCAATTAAAAATGATTATCTATAATTTCTATTAATGTTTACATATTATTTGAAAAAGTGCCACATACTTAACACATATATATTACCTAAATTATTTAATTAAGAATTTTTTAGTATTAGATATGCTCTAATAGAACCAAAGTATGAAAAGGAAATGCAGCTAAATTTTTTTTTAGCCTCGTAGATTTAGTCATATATTTTCAATCCATTATTATCTTTTGATCTAAAAAATAAGTCAAATATATAAATATATTGGGAATGCTGAATTATTATGGAGTCAGAATCCAAATATTTTGCCCAATAAGGATGAGTTTACTAATAATTGGCTCATTACATCTTCTTGGGGTAATTTTACATATAATGACCGGATATCCCATTGAATGATTATGCTCAATAATTATTACAAAGTATCTCATACAATTTATTTATTTACATATTACATCCCTTTAATTTTGATAATATCATTTTAGCCCTAGTAATTTTATAAAAATGATATGTTGTAACTCTGATATAAAAATAGAATTTTATTACTTGATACAATCAACAAAAAATTAAAATATTTCAGAAAACATAAAAATAGCTGCATATCTGATTACTTGTAATCGCAAACTGTATGTCTTATAAATTTTTTTCAAAATAAACTCAAAAAAGGCAGTATATGTGATAATTTCTCTAAAATATGGTAATGTGCTGGTAAATAATTTGGAACGAATAAGCTGGAACAAAGAAAGCAAAATGCATACGGAGTCAAAACAAAGAGCTGAAATATAGAGGGGGATGATCTGATTAAGCAGACTCACACTGTTACATTCACTAATTGAATCACAGCTCCTCCGGCAATGGCGTCTCGGGTTCCGATGATCGTCATTATATTACTCTACTCCATCAACATAATTTACGCTAAAAACAAGTTTGTATTGACACTTGATTCATCTAATTTCACTCAATCTCTCGCCAAACACAACATTTTAGTTGTCGAATTTTACGCTCCTTGGTAATCTTATTTACTTTTGAATACGTGATTACATATGTATCATCTGATCCATCCGTGTTAGTCGATTTCGATGTTTTTTTCGATATACATTGTTGTGCTTATTAACTCACTTAATATTGTTGAATTGTGCGGAACAGTTCTAAATCTAATTTCAAAATGAAATGACCTACTGTTGATAGTTTATGTAAATATCTCCGCAGCTTGTTAGTTTCGATTTGATATTTAGTTGTTAGTTATGGTTTTTAGTTTATTAGTAAATATATAAACCGTGTTTCTAATAAATTGATATTTGATTGTGAAACTTTGATGCATCGCGAATTCTTTACCTAGTTTGAGGTTATGTCAAAGACTACTTTAGAGGAGACTGTTTCAGATTTTGGGCGTTGGACAAAAGGAGACTGATAGAAATTGCTCCTTCATCTTATATGTGTGTGTATGTGTGTTCGTTTTTCAATATTGTATATGAGTATGCATGTAATACGTTAGATTTTACTAGATTTATTGATCACTTAGTTTGGCAAATAGTACGTAACTTTGAAGCATAGTCACTCAGGTCCTAGTGTCCTATTGATGGTATAAGTAATTTTATCTTACGAAAAGCATTTGCAATTGTGATTCCCATGTGTGATTCTGTTGTAAAATTATCTGTTCTAATAAATTTATTACATATTGAAGCGAAATATGTGATTCACATTTGATAACTTTAAATCATGTTAAATGTATGTAATGCAATTTTTTCCATAATGGTTGATAGGTGTGGTCACTGCAAGAAACTGGCTCCTGAGGTAATTGTACTCCGTACCTCTAAGTTGTGTGATAGGAAATTTTCAAACTCACTAGACTATGATGACGTATTTTAGTTTTTTTGGTAAATCTGATAACATTTCAATCTTTTGCAGTACGAGAAGGCTGCAAAAATATTGAGTAGCCATGATCCTCCAGTTGTGCTAGCAAAGGTTGATGCCAATGAGGAGGGAAACAAAGCTTTAGCACGTGCATATCAAATTAAAGGTTTTCCAACGCTTAAAATCATCAGAAATGGAGGGACAATTGTCCAAGATTACAAAGGACCTCGTGAGGCAGATGGCATAGTTACCTATTTAAAGAAACAAAGTGGTCCTGCTTCTACGGAAATAAAGTCCATCGATGATGCTGGCGAGCTTATTGTTGACAACAAAATTGCTGTTGTAAGTGTCTTGATAGTTGTTTCTTTCTTCTCTTCTCACTCTTACTGTTTTGGACCAAAAAAAGATGTATTCATGAATATATTAATCAGGTTGGAATTTTCCCAGAATTCTCTGGAGAGAAGTTTGAAAATTTCACAACTCTTTCTGAAAAGTTGCGGTCAGACTACCAGTTTGGCCATACATTAGAAGCAAAACACTTGCCGCGTGGTGACTCGTCATTGTCTGAACCTACGGTCAGGTTGTTTAAGCCATTTGATGAGCTCGTTGTTGATTTCCAGGTTAAATTATATTTTCTTCTAATAGAATTCTGCCGGCATACTGCTTTATGTGCAATCCGTAGTTTCTTTGCTAGACATGAAGATCTGTCCAAGTCTATGATATAGAATCGTGATTGCAGGATTTCAGTGTTGACACTTTAGAAAAATCGGTTGAAGAAGCAAGTATTCCTATTGTGACTCTATTTAACAAAGACCCGAGCAATTATCCGTTCGTTATAAAATTCTTCAACAGTCCTAATGCGAAGGTTAGTGTTATTACTCTGTTGTTTGTTAAATATGTAAAAAGTTGCTTTGCCAGCAGAGTATGTACACCATCAGTTTTAAACTCGAATATTGTATTTTTACTGTTAAAGAATTTTTGTATGATTTATGTTTGAATATTACCCAAACTACATTTCTTCTTCATGGTGCGGTCAAGATGCTAATTCTTTATCTATCAACCTTATGCTTAAGATTTAAAGCAGCTGTTTTAGGGCCTGGTTGGCTTACCTAAGAAAATTCAAGTGATACTCTGAGTAAATATTCAACTTGGTATATAAGTTATCTTTTTTAGATTTCAGTTGATCATGTTTAGTCTATAAGTTCTTAAAATTAAACTAAACTATGACAAAAAAGTACTAAAAGTTACTTGTGTGAGGATGATATCAATTTTTGTTACTTATAAGTGAATTTTAAGTAATAAGTTGTTATAGGACAACCACTCTATATAAGTTAATTTGGACTTTTAATTTAGTCTCAGACATTTGGTTTCTTTGTCTATCTGTAGTTATGATTTGTTTTACGTTGTTTGGTTTGCACAAATTCAGATGCTTTTTCCAGTTTCTGCTTCATTTGTTTTACAACTTAGTTATTGACATTTAACGTACAGTATTTCATTTTTGTTTTGCTTCAATGCAGCTTGTGCTTTTCTTTCTTTTTTTGTCAAGCAGCTTGTGCATTTCAATATTTATGTTTAGGGCTTAATAGGATGCGTTGTTGCTGTTCCCTATATTTATATGAACCCAAGACTAAATTATCTATGATAAGCGGTCTTGTAGGGTTTGCTGTTTATGAACTTCAGCAGTGATCTTTATGATGCTTTTAAATCAAAACTACACGACGTTGCTCTGCAATTTAAGGGACAGGGAATAATTTTTTTGATGGGAGATGTTGAGACTAGTGCACAAGCTTTTCAGGTTGGGCAAAATTGTTTTTTGGTACCACGTGTGAAAGGTTCTTGTATTCTGATTATGTTTTGGTTCAAATGAACAGATCTATGGTCTTAAAGAGGATCACGTGCCTCTCATCCTTATCCAGACCACTGATGGACAAAAATACCTAAAAACACATGTGGAGCCTGATCAAATTGCGCCATGGGTGAAGGATTACAAGGTTGCTCTAGCTTTATAATGGTTATCTATGTTTGTTTCTAGTTTCTTAGCAGCCTTCACTGGTAATGTAATTTGATAAATCTTTTATTTTAGTAAGACAAAGGTTTGTTATTGATCATTTTCAAAGAGGAAGTGGTATTTGGAGAATAATTTGATTGCAGCTAATTGTAGTTTATAACTGCAGGATGGCAATGTACAGCCATTTATAAAATCAGAGCCTGTGCCCAAGGTCAACAGTGAACCGGTTAAGGTGGTAGTTGGTGACAGCTTTGCGGACATGGTTTCTAAATCTGAAAAAAATGGTCAGGTCTACTATTAGCATACTCATAATTTGTTTTTTGTTGCATATTTTACAAATGTTTCTTTTGTTAAGCAGTTACATACTACTTTTATCAGCTATAAAATGCTTGTTCAAGTACTTACTTGCAGTGTTTTAAATATATCAGATTCCATTTACGGAAACTAAGGAGGAAACTAATTTATTTAATTATGATTCTTTTCCCTTGCATTTTTATCATGCAGAATGACTATTAGTGTTATTAATTACAGAAAATTCTGTGACGAGGATGGTTAAGGTTAAGGTTTTTTTAAAAAAAAACTAATAGTAGCAAGAGCCAACCAAACTATTTGCATTAAAATAATCGAGTGCAACTGAATATAGGACAATGCTGGAGGAAAGAAAGAACCAGAGAATGAGAGGAAGAAAGTGGAAGATAGTCATAGTTTAATTTTGTATTATTTTTTGGTCCTCTTCACTTTTTTTTGCTGTCCACGGTCTACAGTGCTTTGGTGATGTGTTGTTAGGATAGTAACTATAAAAGAAATTAAATTGGTTCTTGCTCGGTGAAGAATAACAGCGAAACCATCTTTACCAGTTTGCTTGTTTGTTCCTTATGACGAAGTCATGTAGCATAACTGTTGAACATCATCTTTATAGGAATGATAGCATAATGCATGAAATAGCATAAAAATAAAAGATTTAGATCATCTTAGTTTTGCATTACAGATAATATCATACAGTATATGATGTATTTCTTGGTAGTTATTTTTTTGAAATTCATAGATCTGATATTTGAGTCTGATTATGCAGTTCTCATTGAATTTTATGCGCCTTGGTGCGGACATTGTAAAAAATTGGCTCCGATTTTGGATGAAGTTGCCCTCTCATTTGGTAATGATGCCGAAATTGTTATTGCAAAGATTGTAAGTTGTCAGCTGTCTTTAATCTGTCAATCTGGTGTTTTTTAAAATGTGGTTTCATATCTAAGTTTGAAACTATTGGTCAGTTCAGATGTTAATTCTATTTTTTGTGCGGGTATATGTGTTACTATGTGCATGCATGTATATTGAGGAAATGCTATTTCACTGAGGTCAATTTTGCATATGGGTGGATCTATGTGAGAGGGGGTCCTGTATTCATACGGATATACCAGTGTTAGTTGTCTAATAGTACTTGCTGTACTGAAGCACTACAATGCTATATTAAGAATTGCACAATTATTGCTATTTTGCAGCGCCCATTCCAAATAGTTACATTAGTGGCTGATACATATATGTACTTCTTTTGTCATGCTATGATATGCCATGAACCTGGAGAACATTATTTAATTGAAGTCATTTGTATATAAGATTCTATACTATATTCTATCCTAGATTATATGTTACATTTGATTTTAAATTTAGATGAGATTCTATGTTAGATACGATATGTTAAGCTTAATTGTTGTTAAATATTGTATATTTAGAAATTAATTCTAATGAAAAATAAAGTGTTATGATGGTGTTCTTCCTTATTTTTTATGTAAGACTGTTTTATAGAGTGCAATTATATATATATATATATGTGTGTGTGTATGTATATTAGCCTAAAACCCGTGCGATGCACGGATTGTTTTTAATATTATATAATTTTATGAATTTAATTTGAAGTGAAAATTTTAAGCTATAAAATTTATTTATTTGAAATTTTAATAATATGATTTGATAATAATTAAAAATATTCACACGGGTGTATAAGTTAGTGATATTTTAGTTTAAAAAGTAATGTAGGGATTGAAATTTATAATTTTATTGATATTTAAAGATGTTTTTATAAAAGATAATTATGTTTAAATTAAAAGCTAAATTTTAGCTCAAATCAATAGTATATGAATTATCTTTAGTCTTTTAATCGACCAAATCCAACTAACTATATTCAGATTTACATTAGTTTAATTTGTGTAATCCCGGATCAATGGTAAAAATTTATGCATCAATGGTAAAAAATTTATGTAAGCCCGGATCAAAGTACATATTATTTTATTTTAGTTGGTCTAATTAGTTTTTTATTGTAATTTTGATTTATAATGAATCAATTGTATAATTTTTTTTAACCTAGATGAGCTATTTTGATTATTTTAGTTTGATGCAATTATACTGCGACAAAGGAATCAACTCTATTTTCATTTTATTAAAATAATACTTATGTTATAGAATTTAAAGAAAACCCGCAATTTATATAAATCCAAACATTGCACACACAAATCAACTATCAAACTTTAATATTTTGGCTATCAGGGTCGGATCCTTGTTATTATCCCACTCTTCTAAACCTATATTAAACCTACCAACGAATTAAATACATTTTAATTTTATTTTAGCCCGGATCAATGATATAATAATCATCTTTAGTTTGAAATATAATTTTGGTTTTAGCGTAGATCAATAATATACATTGTTTTTTTAGCCACATACCCTTTATATCTACCAAATCCAGCTAATTACATCTAGTTTGTTTTAAATTTTATTTTAGCTCAGTGAATATAATTTAATTTTAAATCGAATAATTCATATATTTTATTTTGTTTTAGCATAATGACATTATATCGATCAACGAATTACCTTTAAAATTTTGATTTTGTTTCCAACCCGATTCAATAATATATTTTTCTCGGTTGTATTTATAACTTTGTTTTAGCATGAGGAATCAAATCTTTATTTTAGGTTCAGGCCTGTCATATCAATCAAATCCGGCTAATTATACTTAGTTTTTTGTTTAAATTTATTTTAGTTCGTGATGAATATTATTTTGTTTTAGACCAATTGTTAATATATATTATTTTATTTTAGCCCGATGACATTATACCGACCAAACGGATTTTCTTTCAAATTTTTATTTTATTTGAGCGGGGTCTTTATTATTTTATTTTAGCCCGAACCTGCAAATCCAACCAACTTTATGTTGTTTATTTTTATTTTTTAATTAAGATGGGATCAATAGTATAATTTTGTTTAGCCCGGCCTGTGTGAAATTTATATATTATTTTGTTTAAACCAAATTATAATTATGTTGTGAATATTTATCTATTTCTGAGAGTATTTTATTTTAAATAATATTACTATAATTACGGTGATCAGACCGACTACCGACCAAATTTTCATTGTTTCGTCTTTAATATAATAGTATATATATATATATTCAGGATCACAGATAAATTTTTCTAAGTTACAATGTCACAAATATTTTGTTTAAACACATATTTAATAATAATTAAAATTATGTTGAATACATATAATTTAATTCTTCAATATCATACGGGGTCCACCAATACTAAGTTGGGGTACAAATTTAATATCTCATTTGTTTAGTATAGGGATGTGTTGAAGTGCAATTACATGTTTTTGATTGATTATTGCATAATTCTCAACGATCCTTCTGGAGTTCACTAATTCAATAATACCAAATTAGGGTATACAAATTTGAAATATTATTAATTTCAAATAAGTTTCTTAATCATACCGATGTAAAATTATTTTATATATTTAGATTTAACACAAGTATAAGTATTGTTCAACCAAAGATGGTGTAATCAAGTTATATATATGTTGAACACTCTTTATAAAAACAATTCAATTCTTTGTAAAAAATGTTGCAAACTATTTTTAAAAAAATTGTAGAATTTATGAATATGTTTTCATTATAAATTGATTAAAATTTGAAATTCAATAAAATTTTAAATATTAGTTTAATAAATGATGTTGAATCCAAGTAATATATGTGTTGAACAAAAAAAGTTTGCAAGTTTTAACTTAAGACAGTTTGTACCGAAACTCACCCCTTATATATATATATGTACATGCGGTTTGTAGTTTAAATTTTATTCTTTTTCAGTTTGTTTTGTCTTAATTTCTTAGGTTTCTCATCTAAATAATACATTTCTTTTTCTTTTGCTTTCCAGGATGCTTCCGCGAATGATATACCGAGTAAGACTTTTGACGTCCAAGGTTACCCAACTTTGTACTTTAAGTCTGCAAGTGGAATCATATCACAGTACCAAGGGGACAGGACGAAGAAAGATATACTACGTTTTATTCAAAAGCATCGTGAAACAAATGTTCAGCAAACTCCTGTAAAGGAAGAGCTGTAATAAAGTAGGTAAATTTAAGGTTACATTTTGTTTTCATGTATACATTTAACCATAAAGAAATTTATCTGCATATTGTTTTGTGTTCAATCTAAATATTAATGCTTTTCGGAAAAAGAGAATCTTGAAGAACTTCTAATTACTAATCATACTGAACTAGTTGGAATATGGATCAGGATAAGAGTAGGAGTCACAAAATGAACGAGAGTTTTGGGTTGAAGTTGAGATTTTGGTCTATAAATAAACTACATTTATAGTTAGTTCTTGGTCCTTTTATCCATATTAATAATTTTACTTTCAATTTGTCGTATTCATTTGCGGTTGCTCACTCAACTCGGTGAAATGCTCTCTTCTTGCAAACGTAACATTTTTTTTCAGGATTGACTTACACACCAAGTATTGTAAACTCCATAAATTTGTTCAAGCAAATTTAGGTTGTTGACTATTGAGTGACTCGAGGCGGACACATATGGAAACCATATAGTGTAAGTTGCTGGTTTCTAATGTCTTGGGAAATTTTGAGTTCATAGAGTACTCTTTGGCGCTTGAGAAAAAGATAGATATGACTCGAGTGTTAATTTTAGAGCAAAGCTTGTAAACAGTAATAGTCTAATTAGAATTTCAGACAAAATGGAACTTAAAAAAATGGAAATCAAGTCATTAGTCATCTATATGTGCAAGAAGATGTCTTTGATATTGGACCCATAATTCCACTTTTAGTTAAGCTAATGAGTAGTGGGTAATGAACCATCCTCAATTTATACTACATTCTGTATTGAATTATGCTGTTAATTATTAATGTATTACCTTTCTCTGTTCTTTAAGTTGTTAATAAGATCCTTGGTATATTATTTCTTATTTAATGTTCTAAAAATAATCAGATAATAGTATATGCTTTATATGAGAAGAATACTAAATAGAATTGTAAATAAATTCCTGGCATGGATAAGATCTAATGTATTAGATTAGGAATGTTTCTAATCAACAATAAAAACTGTATGAGCTACCTCTAAAACATGTTATGAATTATGAAAACTCTGTATAGGATATGTCAAGGTTGTAGTAATAAAACCATATTTCCTGGGATATTGAATATGGGATGATATTGACTAATCCTGATCCTTGCAGAATACCAAGTCAAATACCGTAAGTTCACCATTGTAAATCACGGAATATATAAGTTATAGTATATGATCAAATCTAAACTACTTGTGTTTATATCCTTTGATGATTTTCCTCTTATACATGTAGGGTACCGAAAGAAGCAGAGACCAGGACATAACTTTGTGGATCATAATTTTTGGCAGCTTTTGCACTAAACAAAGTCCAACAATAGGAGGGAAAGGGATTGATCTCTTCATCTTGACTGGTATGTTGAATTGGCACCAAGTAGGAAGCCTGCCCTTCTACTAATTGACCACTATTATTTGTATGTATTGTCAAATTAATGCACCACCAGTAGTGATTTTTAGCAATGACATGGCTTAGTTCACCATGCAACAATTTTGTGGCCTTGAGACTATTTTCAGTCAAGATTCAGGGCTTGTTTATTTTCAGCAATTGGGGTGATACAGATTGTTAGTGGTCTGAATTCGTACTTCTTTACATTGAATTGAGTTTTCCTCACGTTTACACAATAATAAGTTGCTGTAGACGTAATTTTTTCACATGAATAAAACATTCAAATTTGTTTAGATCTCTTTATGTTATATATTGTGATATGAAAAAAACAATAAATTTGGCTTGGTCTTGCTTGGAAATCCCTTTTCTCTAGATCACTGTTGCCTTATCATTATCATAACTCAAACTGAAAATACAAGCTGTAGGTTTAAAGTTAAATAAGCAAAGATGACGAGGAGACGAAATTGAAATAGATAGTAAACATAGGAATAACATACATAGTACTGAGGTTTACAAACAAACTCCCGCAAGTAAGAGAGGAATTATGATAAACTAAAGCAGCATTAACATAAATATCTATCGGTACAGTCCTCACAAGTCTCCCACTCATACTTATCGTCACCGTTCTTTTGAGTTGTGGTTGAGCATGCTAGCTTGCATATCTATATATGTCGATGAAGATATAGGTGCCAGATAGATAGATAGATAGATAGATAAGGTAGATAAGGGACAAGTTGGGCAGATCTGCAACTGCAAGTTTTGGTAGATTCACTTCTAAGTTCTAAGCAGTTGACATTTCTCTGTCTTTGATCTCTCTTTGTTTTCCCCAGTCATGCAGCCTGAGGTGCAACTCAGCAGCAGCAACCAAGAAATGAAGAGACTGACTCGGGGTCAAGATATTAATCACCCCTTTTAAAGTCCTCAGTCTCAAATCATCTGCCCTCTTAAGTACTCTCTCTAACCCTTCTTCCTTTTGCCTCAAAACCAACTCAACTTTCTCCCCGTTGTCATCCAACTCGTGAGTCAACTCCACCATATCCGAGTCAGCCATGTTTCCCTGCTGCTTTGCCATCTTTTCACTGATCTCCCTCTCCTCCATAGTGGTCCTCCTCTGCAAACTGTCAACCTGGTCAATCTGACTTGCGTTGAGATCAGCCAGATCACCAGTAGCGAGTCCCAAAGCCACATTAAGTATGCGTTCCTGGAGCTGCAACCCGGATTTTGAGTAGAGGAGGTGCGTAGCCATGGTAGGCCTCCAGCCTCCAATCCAGAAGAAAGCCTGTTCCAGAGGGGTGGTCCAGGTGGGAGAGAGCATTAAGATAACATCTTGTTTGGCACAGTGTGACTTGATTCGATAGTACTCCTCATAGTGATCAACCACACGTTTGACAAGATCACGTAAATAACTAGTATTCTGATTCTGTTGTGGTGATTATGATGCTGCGACAAGATCATCGAGATGTTGTTTTTGTTGGGCAGTCCATCTCTCGTAAAAATCTTCAAAGTTGCTAACGCTATCAGTAGGCATAATTAATGTACTAGCGTGAGGAGGTTAATAAAGCCAGAGATATAGGTTTTTAGCTGAGATGAGGTTATGAGCAAGCTATCCCAAGTGAATCTTTATATAGGCCAAGGGATGTTCAAGCAAATATCAGATATGGTCTCTGATAACGTAAGCATTTTTGGACGATAGTATGCTTGCCTTGAATGCATGAGCAAGACATTATAATATATTAGAGTTCTGATATGAAGTATAGTTAATATAAAGAGAGAAACACAGAACTTGGAGATTCAGAATATATAGACTCGGGGAGATGAAATATTATTAGACTTCTACGGGTTAATACATGACATTATAAGTTAGTAGTAATTGGTTTCACAATCCACTTGATACCAGATATTTACGAGAGATTCATGAACCAATAATACTACCAAAACAAGGAGAAATCTGTGTGCTGTTTCTTGAATGTTTGGGAAAACTTGGGTCAGGGTGGGCCTGAACTTGGCCGGGCCACTTACCAGCAATCAATTAATGCTAAAAAGCTCTCGTGCGATAGCGGTTAATATTTATATATTTTTATTTTTAATTTATATAATTTTATTAAAATTTTATATAAATAATTAAATACTAAATAATGATTATATAATTATAATTTTATTGTGTATAATTTTAAATTAAGTCCAAATAGTACATGATTGATGAGATCTTATTCACAAATAATGTAAATATTTGTTGTTGGTGAGATTCGAATAAAACTTATATATATCTAAAATTACAAATTATATCCCATTTCGGTTATTATAGTATAGAGTCTTGCATAATTGCAAGTTTCGTCTTGTTTATATAACAAGGTACGAGAGATATTTTTCAATTTTAAAATTATATTGAATCTGAAACAGAGATGGGAACATCAGCAACTAGTTTGGAGGACTTATACGCACGACTTAATCTGGAGGAAGAAGATGAGGGAGGGGTCATCATTGCAGAGGGAGAAATACAACCAGTCAAGAACACGTATGTTTTGGTGGGACGTTTTCTAACTGATAAGAATATAAACTTTAATGCGATGCAAAATGTCCTTGCGTCGCTATGGAGGCCACATGAAGGAATGGAAGTTCATGATCTTGGGGGACATCGCTTTTCTTTTATTTTCTATCATATATTGGATATGCAAAAGGTGTTAGAGGGAGGGTCTTGGACGTTTGAACAGAATATGTTAGTATATCACAAACTCAAGGCCGGTGATGATGCATATCTGGTGAAGTTAAATACTATAGACATCTGGGTCCAAGTCTATGATTTACCAAAGGGGCTTATGTCCGATAAGTATTTTCAAGCATTGGTAATTTTGTTGGCAAGTTCGTCTCATCAGATCTTACAAATCTTACGGGTGGTTGGAAATTGTATGCACGTATTCGAGTCACGATGGATTTGGAGAAGCCACTCAAGAGGAGGATGAAGATTAAAAGAGAAGGCAGAGAATGGAGCTGGGTTAACTTTAAGTATGAAAGGCTAAGTACATTATGTTTTGTTTGTGGAATGTTGGAGCACTTTGATCGAGACTGTGGAATCGTATATGACAATCCGGAGAAAGAAATTATTAGATCTTATGGCATATGGTTACGGGCACTATCAAAAAATATGAAGAGTCAAAATTTAGGAGCGAAGTAGCTAAGAAATGGCGTTGATAGTAGTACTTCGGGTGCAAGAGATGGATGGAAATCTGCCCAGCCAACCACCGTACACGGCAAGGATAAGGTGAGAGAAAATTTCATGGAGGTAGATGGGCGAATCATCGAAAATTTAGGAGAGGATGGGGGAATTAGAGTTATGACACGGAATCAGGAGAGTGATTTAAGGAACCAGGATAATTCAAATTTGAAGGATGCAAATTTCGGGGGGAATTTGAATAAAAAGGAAACAGTTGTCTTAGATCCAAAGATAAGACGTGTTGAAAATTTGGATATTGTGGAGGAAATTATGGAAACTGGTGCTGGGCCTATAGTAAGACATGGGCCAAAAAAACGTGAAAGAGGCGGGTCATGTGTTGCAGGCCCGCCCAGAACAATGAGTTGTATAGCATGGAACTGTCGTGGTTTGGGCCAACCACGTACATTTAGATTTCTTAAGGAGATCAATAAACAGATACATCCCAGTTTTATTTTTCTGTCAGAAATATTAACAAATAAAAAGAAAATCAAAGCAATATGTAAGTCTATAGGTTTTGCTGGATGTTGGGTAGTAGATGCTCATGGTCACAGTGGCGGTTTAGCACTACTTTGGAAAACTGAAGGAGGTTGTAAGGTTAGGGAATGAAATAACCATTATATTGATTTCGAAGTTGAGAACCAGCAAGTTGGGAGATGGCGATACACTGGTTTCTATGGGTGCCCTGAAAAAAATCGTCGCCATGAGTCATGGGGATTAATTCAATGCTTATGAAAAAAATATGACTTACCATGGTGCATTATAGGAGATTTTAATGATCTAATGTCCTCTAATGAAAAGCGGGGAGGAAGAGATCATCCTCGTGATTGTCTCGTGGGTTTCACTGAAACAGTAAGGGCATGTGGGTTGAATGATTTGGGGTATGTAGGCGAAAAATTCACGTGGGAGAAATCTAGAGGGAAAAACAACTGGGTGCAAGAAAGGCTTGATCGAGGATTAGCTACTAAAACATGGTGTGAACTATTTCCGTTAGCTGAGGTTAGAGTCCTGGAAGTTACAATATCAGATCATCTACCGTTGAACTTGCAGTTAAACAAAAAGGTGTACGTCCCTCGAAGTAAACGGTTTAAGTTCGAAAATATGAATTAAAGAGAAGGATTGTGTGGAGATACTTAAAAAAGTTGGGAGTACACGGCTGGTAGTGAGTTGGTGGAAAAGGTAAACTATTGTTCTCTTAAATTAGAGGAGTGGGGAGGTGGGGTGAATCAGGAGTACAAGAGGAAGCTTGTGGAATGTAAAATCAAGCTAAGAAAACTCAGGTGACGTTGGGATCAAACTGGTATCCAATGTTATAATGAGGTGAGATGAGAGTACTTAAATTTACTGGAGAAGCAAGAGACGTATTGGAAATAACGTGCGAAGCAGTTTTGGTTACAAGAAGGTGATCAAAACACTAGTTTCTTTCACATATTTGCTTCAGCCATGAAACGAAATAATTGTCTGCAACGTATCAAAGATGTTAATGGTAATTGGAAGTAGAGCCCAAGTGAAATTCAAAAGGTTGTGACTGACTATTTTTCTGAACTGTTTAAACCCTCTAACTGAAATGGCAGGCTGTCCGATACAGAAGTAGTAGCCCAAATTACAGATGACGAGAATGATAAGTTGATGGCAGAAATTACTCCAGAAGAGGTAAAAAAGCAGTATTTTCGATACACCCTAATAAATCTTCGGGACCAGATGGATTTAACCCGGGATTTTTCCAATACTTTTGGAGTATAGTTGGTGGAGATGTGGTGAAATTTTGTCAGACATACATGAATACTGGAGAGCTCCTTGATGGCATAAATCGAACTATTATCTGCCTGATACCAAAATTTAAACAACCACAAATAATGCAAGAACTTCGCCCTATTTCACTGTGTAATGTATTGGTTAGAATCTTATCGAAAGTTCTGACGAATAGACTAAAACCATGTATTAGGTCGGTGATTTCAGATAGACATAGTGCATTTTTAGAGGGTAGACTGTTAACAGATTACGCGTTGATTGCGTTTGAAGTTAACCATTATATGAAACGTCTATCTCAAGGAAGAAGTGGAGTGGTTGGACTAAAGATTGATATCTCAAAGGCTTATGATAGGTTGGAATGGGGATTTATACGAAATATGTTGAAAAAATTTGGTTTTATGGAGAGGTGGTGTAGTAGAGTAATGAGGTTTGTTGAAACAGTATATTATAGTTTTCTTCAAAATGGTGAGGTGTTTGGAGAGGTTGTACCACAAAGAGGAGTGCACCAGGGTGATCCGATATCACCATACATATACATTTTATGTGCAGAGGGGATTAGTTCTATAATTAGGCGTAATGAGGATGTTGGACTGATCCATGGCTGTGCTATAGCTCGAGGGGGCACCACAAATATCCCATCTTTTGTTTGCCGATGAATGCTACTTTTTCTTTAGAGCAATGTCAGCAGAGGCAATTGTTATGAAAAGGATCCTTGATAGATATGAAAATATTTCTGGACAAATGGTTAATTATTCGAAGTCAGCAGTTACTTTTTCTAAGAATACTAGTGAAGAAAACATGAGAGCAGTATGTGATCAATTGGGGGTTAAAGAAACTCGAAATCCAGGTACGTACTTGGGAATGTCTATGTATATAGGTCGGAGGAAGACTGCATTATTTTCGGGTCTGGTGGATAAAGTTGAGCAAAAAAAATACATACTTGGCAGAACCAAACCTTGTCCAAAGCAGGAAATGTAACACTATTGAAGACGGGTACCCAGGAAATTCCAAATTTCTGGATGAATATGTTGTTAATTCCTGCTGCAGTTTGTGAGGGTTTAGAAAGAAGGATGAACAATTTCTGGTGGGGGAATGGCAGGTCGGGAAAAGGAGTTAAGTGGATGTCTTGGGACAAAATGTGTGAGGTAAAGGAAGCAGGTGGTTTGGGGTTTAAAAAGTTAAGAACCTTTAATATCTCTATGCTAGCAAAACAGGCATGACTGCTTGTTACCAATGCAAATCCTTTAGTGACAAGCATAATGCGTGCAAGGTACTTTCCAAATTCTAATTTTCTGGATGCTAAAATTTGGTGCGAATCCGAGCTACGTTTGGCGAAGTATACTAGCAGCACAAGATGCGGTTCGAGCTGGGTATAGAAGAAGAATATGAGATGGGGAGAGTACAAGAATATGGCAAGTTCCATGGTTGCCTTGTATAAATGATGAATCTCACAACTGAAATGCCAGAAGCGTTAAAAGATGCGAAAGTTTGCAATTTATTTGATGATAGTCTGCAGGGCTGGGATGAAGATGTTTTAAAGGATATTTGTAATGAAAGGGATAGGGAGTTGATAAAACAGATCCTTATTCCAAGAAGAGTCAGAGAAGACTCTTGGTTTTGGCTGTTAGAAGAGAAGGGAGATTTTACAGTGCGAAGTTGTTATAAAAGGCTTCGAGGTGAACAACATTGCCCAGACAGAATTTTTTGGAAGAAGATTTGGGGTTTAGCACTCCCAGGTAAGGTAAATAATTTTTATGGCGTGTGTGCAGAAATTGCTCGCCTACTGATGCTGCATTACTAGGGAGACATGTTGATGTTAGCCCTATTTGTTCTTGGTGTCATTCGCAAGTTGAAGATGATATGTACATACTTTTTAGATGTTGATTTGTTAAAGATCTGTGGGCGGAAATTGGTTTCAGTCAGTTGGTCTCAGACTATGCAGATAATATAGTCTGTTAAATCGAGTGTTTCAGCTAGGAACTAAAGAACAACTGGTCATGATGGGTCTCTTGTGCTGGAATTTATGGTAGAGAAAGAATACATGGGTGTGGAATCGAGTGAACTTGTCAGTCTTTGGAATTAAATCTAAAGCATGTCATATGTTGGCAGAGTGGAATCGAGCAAAGGAACTGAGTGCTAGGAAAGTGACACAACAAGAATGTGGCAATCGGGTATGGTGTAAACCCAGTACATGATGGATAAATATTAACACAGATGCAGCTTGTCTGGTAGGATCTAATCGTGTAGAATTTGGCTGTGTTGTGAGAGATGAAAGGGGTAGATTTGTTCGATCCAAGACCAATGTCTTTACGCAGCAAATGCAACCACGGGAAGCAGAAGCTATGGGACTGAAAGAGGCTCTTTCTTGGGTTAAAGAGTGGAGACATAACACGTGTGTTTTTGAATGCGATGCAAAGCTCTTGGTCGACGCGGTCAACGGAGGTGCAGGAAAATCTTACTTTGACACAATTGTTGATGATTGTCGGGATATACTTAAACACTTTGAAGAAATGATGTTACTTTTGTTTATAGATCTGCGAATACTGTAGCTCATATGTTAGCTAGGGCTGCATATTCTATGTCAGATTCTCGGGAATGGTTATCAACTGCTCCTGAATTCATTTCTTGTAATCTTATTTCGGAAGGAATCTAATATATGCAAGAAAAAACTTATATATATCTTTATAAATAATAATAAAAATATTTATTGTTAACGGAATTCAAACCTAATAACTTATATGTATCTTTATAAATAATAATATAAATATTTGTTGTTAACGAGATTCGAACCCAAGAACTTGTGGAGTGTATTTTTTTAGTATTTGGATCTAACGACTCTGATTATTTGATGAAGAAGATTCGACGGTTATGATGAAAAGAGATAACCAAAATGAGGGGTTAACCAAATTACAAATTATACTTAATTCCGGTTATTATAATATAGTATAGATGTGTCATGTTTTGACTAATAAATGGTCAAATTGTTTAAATTTTGACCGCAAATTATACTTAATATATAATTAAATAAATTTCAAAACTTATATATATAAATTTGTCTTAATTATCCGTTAAAATATGGTTAACTTGACGATATAATAGTAAAGGAGTATGCATAATAAGAGAGAAGGGAGTATGTGATTTATTAAAGGCTTAATTATAACTTAACCCTTAAAGTGTTACACGATGGACACATAAACCCCTCAACAAAAAAGTTATACGTTTTAACCCTTCAACTATGAGATTTGTACACTTTAACCATTTTCTTAATTTTTTTACCGAAATCACCCTCAATGGCTATAATGTTCGCATTGTATACTTCAAGGGCAACATTGTTTGTAAATCATTTTCTTGTCCCTTTTTATTTATCAAATAATAATATTTTTTAAAAAATTGAATTGTGTATTATATATTGATTAAATATTTATATTTTTGAAACTAATTAATATGATAAACAATATTATAATATTATGATAAACTTATTAAAGAGTTAAAGTGTACAAAACTAATAGTTGAGGGGCAAAAATATACAAAACTCGTAGTTAAAGGGCAAAAGAATACAACTGTGAGGGTAATATTGGAAAATATTTTAGCAAAAGGCTTGAAGTGTACAAAACCTATAGTTAAGGGGTTAAAATATACAACTTTTTTATTTAGGGGTTCATGTGTATAATGTGTTATACTTTAAGGGCGAGATTATAAGCCTTTATTAAATGGCAAAAAGGTGAGTAATATATGTATCTCGGCATGTGTCTTGCGTTCTTAGGTTGTTGCGCACAAACTATTTTTCCGTTCTCTTCTCTTGCGATTTTCTAGAATTCTTACTTCGTTTATATTTTGGGAGTAACGCGAAAATGTAGAAAGCCCAATGGTTATAACTTATAATGAAGTGAATCAGTGAAAAGCAGTGAACTGAATATTCCTGAACTGTTAAGTTGGAGTTTGAACATTTAGTGCCCGTTTGGTAAATTTCTCGGATTTTTCCTTAATTTCTGAATTTTTCAGATTTCCAGCCCTTTTTCGACCAGGATCCTAGTCGAAATTTCGACTTGGATCCTAGTCGAAATAGGGGTCAGCCTTGCCATCCTGGTCGAAGGAATTCGACTAGGATTCACGACCTGGAATTCGACCAGGATCCTAGTCGAAAATTCGACCTGGATCTAGGTCGAAAATTCCCCCACCCTCCTTTTTTATTTTTATTTTTATTTTTATTTTATTTTTTTTCAGCTTCTGGTCTTGAGCCTATCGACTAGGATTTCGACCAGGATTCTAGTCGATATTTCGACCTGAATCCTGTTCGAAAATTCTCTGGTTTTCTTGCTTCCTGGTCGAAGGATTTCGACTAGGATCCACGACCTGGAATTCAACCAGGATCCTAGTCGAACTTCGACCTGGGTTTATTCGACCTTATTCCTGGTCGAAGTTTCGACCTCAATTCAGTCCCGTTATTCCAGCTATTTGCGGGTGTCTGCTCTAAAGATTTCGGGTAGGATTCACGACCTGGATTTCGACCTGGATTCTAGTCTTTATTACCCGTTATTTTCGGGTGTCTGCTCGAAAGATTTCCGGCAGGATTCACGACCTGGATTTCGACCTGGATTATAGTCTTTTTCTACCCTTCTCCATTGGGCCTTACATCTTTTAGAGCTACAATTGAATTTTCCAAATCCTAATTGGATTTGGGCCTGGCCTTTTTTATTGGGCCTTATTAAATTTTACTGAGCCTCTATTATTGGGCTTTTCCAAATCTTATTGGGCCTTTTCAAATCTTATTGGGCCTCTTTTATTGGGCTTTTTCAAATTTTATTGGGCTTTACCAAATATTACTGGGCCTCTTTATTGATCTGGGCTTAATACACCCTGTTTAGAATGCTCTAGAATTCCTAGGAATATTATGGAATATTCCTTTTTCTGGGCGTTTTCCTATGGGCCATTGTCCTTAATGGGCTTTCGTCCCTTCAACTTCCTTTTCCTCTTATATAAAGGAATGAGGAAAGGCTACTACTCCTCACCTTCTCATTTCTAAGTTTTCTTCTTTCTCCTCCTGCTAAGATTCTCAGAGCAATAACAGCAAGTCGGAGCTCAAAGCCTTTTTCAGGAGTGCTTCTTCAGGTAAAATTCCTCCCTTTGCTTTTCGTGTCTATTTTTCCATTGTGTGCCATTTTAAGATTGCCTGTTTACGTGCCCCTTTCTTTTTTCAGATGGCTGACAAAAAAATGACCCGCTTGGCCAAGATGAACGTGGCTAGAAAGTCCAACGAATTTCCCATTCGATCGAGGTATACTTCCTTAATCGACATGATCAACACTCGAGGGGACGAGTACCCGTCTGATACGCATCTGGACGCGCACGATCATATTAGTGCTTTACGGGATCCCAAGGAGCTGGAAAAGTTGAGCAGCTGCTTTAAAATGAAGGAGCCTTTTAAGCTGGTTCTTGCGGGTCCGGCCGACAGGGCCTGCCAGTGGAAAAAGGACGCACTATGCGTCTACAGGGATACTCTAAGGGCAGGTATCAGACTCCCTTTTCATCCGTTTATTCCCTTGTTACTGGCTGATGTGGGCATCAGCCCTTGCCAACTCCCCCCTAATTCTTGGAGGCTGATTCTGTGCTATCTGTCACAATGCGCCAAACACAATATCCCCACATCTGTTGCTGTCTTCAGAAAGATTTTTCAGTTCAAGAACAGCCCTGATAAAAGTCCGGGTTGGGTTTCTATAAATCAGCGCCCCACTATCCCCCATATCGTGAATGGGAAGTCCATCCCTAACAACAACTTGGGGTGGAAGAAAGATTTTTTGTTCATTATTTGGGAAGGTGGAGATTGGGGCTCCCTGTTTTGATCATCCTTTGGGCTGGCCGTAGACGGGAGCCCAAATGATATAACTTTGTCTGAGGAGGAGGCTAGAGCTTTCAACCTCCTTACGCAAGACAACGGTACTTCCCATTCTTGGGACCTTATCCGGGAGACCGTCCTGGTAGAACGCGGCCTCTCGCCCGTTCATAAGAAAAGTAAGTTCCCTTTCTTACCTCCTTTATTTCCTGCATTTTTTATTCTATTGATTTTCAACTGACTTCGTTTGTTGCAGTGGCTGAGAAGATTGAGGAGGCTACCAAGCCTAAGGACCTGGAGACAACCAGGATGAAGAGGGCTGGGAAGGTCTTTAAAGACCCTCGACTTGGTGACCGCTTCCCTGAGTTCCTCCTTCAGGCAACGGAGCCAAGCGAGGAAGGCCCCAGCCAAGTTTTGCGCACCAAGCAGAGGCCAGGGGCCTATTTTCAACCTGCTTGGGGGATCCGGGGCAAGGACTCAATCGTGGGCAGCACGGCGCTGTCCAAGGAATGGTCTAAGCATTCCATCTCCCCGGTGGACTATCAAGATTTTGTCCTTCAACAGGACTTAGTGGGGAATGAGCTATTTGAAGCCCAGGCTCTGGCGACGGTACGTCCTTTACCTACGCCCTTCATACTTATCTTTCCATGTTTCTTTTCTAAACTTTTGCTGTTTTTCTTGCAGGCTAACGCCCATTTCCAAGGGGCAATTCACCAAGCTAAGGCTTGGAAGGTTGGCCTGGAAGATGCCAACAAGAAGTTGGAGGAGGCCAGCCAAAAAAGAGAGGCCCTTGAAGCTCAACTGGCCTCTTCCACTTCTGACCTGGAAACAGCCCGGGCCGAAAATGTTATTCTGAAGGCGCAGAAGGACAAATCTTTTGATGGCTGGATGGACACCCAGGAATTCAAAGACTTGATGGTGGAGCATGATGCCCTTCTTCACCCGGTTAGCTACAAAGAGGGCTGGGATGCTGCTGTGGAGGCCATCCAGGATGATTTTCCAGAGGTCCTCGAGCAGTCCTCCTTTCCTTGCCCTGTGCGAGTTTCAGAGCTTGGAGGTGTTACTGAGAAGCTTGCTGATATGATCAAGGACGGAGAGGAGGAAGATTCTTCCGAAGAGGAGTTTGAGCCTGTCACTAAGAAGGCCAGGGTGGAAGAGCCTCCAAGAGCAGCGCCTCAACAACCAGCATCTCCCGCAGAGGGAACCTCTACAGGGACTTCGTAGGGGACGACCGAGACGTCCGAAGGAACGACTGAGACATCCGAGGAGACTTCGGATAGTGGTTCTGAGGAATCTCAGCCTTCCAAGGCCTAAGTTTTTTTATATATCTTCTTTTTGAACTTCATTCATATCAGAACTTGTTACCCTTCGGGATTATATTTCATATGTTGCTTTTCTTGCCTCTTTCTATTTTAACTTTACAATCTTAATATGCATTTGAACTTTAAACATCCTTAGATTGAAATAATTTCAAACTCTTTAATATGAAGTCTGGTTTTCCAAAACCTTACACAGCATGGGTTCGACCCTAATCAACAATAACTAGACAATGTAAATTCTACTGAAATATAAAATTCTACGCAAGCAAAGCTTCAAGGTGCTTCTAAACCTACTTGTCACAATGACAAGTGAGAATAGTACTTCGCCTATCTTACACGTAGTAAATCTTCAGGTTTTGTGCGTGCCAGGTTCTCGGGACTTCAAAACCATCCATAGTCTCCAGCTTGTAGGTTCCTCTACCCCGAACGCTCTTGACTCTGTACGGCCCTTCCCAATTCGGGGCAAGCTTTCCTTTCTGTCCGACACCAGAAGCCTCTATTTTTCTCAAGACTAGGTCACCTTGTTTGAAAAACCTCTCTTTAACCCTTTGGTTGTAGTAGAATGAAGCCTTTTTCTGATATTCTACTATCTTTGTATGTGCTTTATCTCGCACTTCATCGATTAAATCCAGGGCTAACCTCTGCCCTTCCTCATTTTCTTCTGCATTGAAAGCCTGAATCCTTGGAGAGGAATGTGATATCTCTACTGGAACTACTGCTTCTGCCCCATATACCAACATGAAGGGAGTTGCTCCTGTCGTGACTCTACAGGTAGTCCTGTAGGCCCATAATATTAGAAGTATTTCATCCACCCAATTATTTCTTGACTTCTCGATCCTCTTCTTTAGTCCATCCAGGATTATCCGATTTGCTACCTCTGCTTGCCCATTGGCTTGCGGGTGAGCCACAGAGGTGAATAGTAACTCAATTTTATTTTCTTCAGAATACTTCTTGAATTCCTCATTGTTGAATTGTGTTCCATTGTCAGTGACGAGGATACGGGGAATTCCATATCGGCACATAATGTTTTCCCACAGGAATTGTGCAACCTGCTTAGTTGTGATTTTGGCCAAGGGTTTGGCTTCGATCCACTTGGTGAAATAATCAATGGCTACAATCAGAAACTTCCTTTGTGCCGTGGCCATAGGAAAAGGCCCTAGAATATCCATCCCCCACATAGCAAAGGGAATAGGCGAGTTGATAGAGGTCATCATCTCGGGGGGTTGTCTAACAACTGGTGCATGCTTCTGACAAAGATCACACTTCTTCACATATTCTTTGGCATCAGCCATCATTTCTGGCCAATAGAAGCCTAAACGGGTTATCTTATGAGCCAAGGCCCTGCCCCCCAAGTGTTGCCCACAAATACCTTCATACACTTCCTCAAGAGCCAAGCGTGCCTCGTTGGGCCTGAGACACCTCAAGTAAGGAACCACGAAAGATCTCTTATACAGAATTCCATCTATCAAGGAGTACCTTAGTGCTCGAATAGTTAACTTCCGTGCCTTAGTTGCATCGCTTGGCAACCAACCAGTCTGAATGTGAGCCTTGATGGGATCAATCCATGACGTCCCCAAGCCTATGGGCGCCACAAGCTTAACATCTATGCTTCGTGTCTTCAAAACACGGAAGTACACACTTCCTGAACTTTCTTCAATCTCAGATGAAGCAAACTTTGATAGCGCATCTGCCTTAGCATTTTCTTCCCTTGGAATGTGTTCAACATGGCACTCATTAAATTGGGTCATCACAGCCCTTACTAGGCGAACATACTTAGCCATCGTATCATCCCTTGCCTCAAATTCTCCCTTTACCTGGGATATGATCAGCTTTGAGTCTCCGCGGACCTTTAAGTTTTTGACTCTAAGTGTCCCAGCTAGACCAAGGCCAGCTATCAGGGCTTCATATTCTGCCTCATTATTTGTTGTTGGGAAGTCTAGCTTCATAGCATACTCAATTAAGAACCCATCAGGGCTTTGCAAAACCAATCCTGCTCCACTTGAGTTTGTTTTTGATGCTCCATCAAAATAGAGAACCCAATATTCTTTCTCATCCTTCTCTTTGCCCCCATTATCGACTCCCTTGTCTTGAGGCATGGCATCTTCCTGCCCCCCGACTTCTTGGTTGGGTATGGTACATTCCACCACGAAGTCAGCTAGTGCCTGGGCTTTTATTGCCGTACGTGGCTTATACTTGAGATCGAACTCTCCCAGCTCTATTGTCCACTTAATCAGTCTCCCACTTGCCTTGGGACTGTGAATGATATTTCTCAGGGGCTGATTTGTTAGCACTTCAATCTGGTGAGCTTGAAAATAAGGACGCAGCTTTCTTGAAGCCATTACCAAGGCTAAAGCGAATTTCTCAATAGTTGAATAATTCAACTCAGCACCATGCAAAATTTTGCTGACATAGTATACGGGTTTCTGGACTTTCAGTTCCTCTTTAACCAACACCGTGCTCAAGGCGCTCTCTAAAACAGCCAAGTACAAGAATAAAATTTCACTCAGAACTGGCTTGGCCAACAACGGGGCCTGGGCCATATACTTCTTTAACTCTTCAAATGCCTTCTGGTTTTCCTCACTCCATACAAAGTTTTTGATGTTCTTTAGTGACTTGAAGAATGACAAGCACTTGTCTCCTGACTTGGAGATGAATCGTCCTAGCGCAGCAACCCTTCCTGTAAGCTTCTGAACATCCTTAACAGTTTTTGGTGGTTCCATGTCCAGGATCGCCTTTATTTTATCCGGGTTAGCCTCAATTCCCCTCTTTGAGACCATCAGTCCCAAGAATTTTCCAGATCCTACTCCGAAAGCACACTTCGTAGGATTCAACATCATCTTGTGGTACCTCAGGACCTCAAAAGCTTCCCTTAAATGGGCTATATGATCAGTCTTTACTAGACTCTTGACTAACATGTCATCAACATAGACTTCCACAGTCTTACCAATAAGATCCTTAAAAATTCTATTCACCAACCTTTGATAGGTGGCTCCTGCATTCTTGAGACCAAACGCCATAACAAGATAACAATAAACACCAAAGTCAGTGATAAATGATACATTTGGAATGTCATCCTTATGCATTTTGATCTGGTTGTATCCGCTAAATCCATCCATGAAACTCAGCATCTCATGTCCAGCAGTGGCATCAATCAAAGTATCAATTCTAGGCAGCGGAAAACAGTCTTTGGGGCATGCATCATTCAGATCAGTGAAGTCTATACACATCCTCCACTTTCCATTAGCCTTCTTCACCATTACAGGGTTCGCTAACCACTCCGGAAATTGAATCTCCTCAATGAAACCAGCCTCTAAGAGCTTTTCTACTTCCTGTTTTATAGCCTCTTATCTTTCCGGGGCAAAATTTCTTTTCTTTTGTTTCACTGTCTTCCGGCTTGGATCCACGTTTAGCTTGTGAGTAATTAACTCCGGGTCTATGCCTGACATATCAGCTGCTGACCATGCAAACACATCACTATTTTCTTGCAAAAATTTCACTAACTTCCCTCTAAGGGGCTCCTCTAATGTGGCTCCAATGAAAGTCATCCTCTCAGGATTCTCGGGGTCTAAAGGAACCGAAACCAATTCTTTTGCTGGCCTTCCTCTATTCTCATCATTTTCTCGAACATCCATATCTTCAATAGGAAGAACCTGCCCCCGACTCCATCTGCCCTTCAAAGAGGCCACATTACAGCTTCTAGCCATTTTTTGATCTCCTCTCTCTTCTCCAATCCCGTTTCGGGTGGGAAACTTCATGACTGAATGGTAGGAAGAGGGGACTGTCTTGAAGGCATGTATCCCTGTTCTCCCCATGATAGCATTATAAGTTGAACTAGCCTTTACCACCACGAAATCCAGCATCTGCGTTGCTTGCCTTGGTTCCGTACCTATGGTGGTCGGCAATTTGATTATCCCTTCCACAGGACATTCTACTCCAGCAAATCCATATATCGGCATGTCGGTTGGTGTCAACTGGGAGTCGTTATACCCCATCCTTAGAAAGGTGTCGTGGAGCAAGATATCCACAGAAGCACCATTATCCACAAGGACCCTCTTAACCGGGCTTCCTATTATCGGTGTTATGACCAGCGGGTCGTCATGGGGAAACTTCACACCCTCTAGGTCAGAATCATCAAAAGCCAATGTTACTTCTGTCCTGGCCCTCTTCGGGGCTTCTCCAACAATATGCATAACCTCCCTAGTATATGCCTTTCTGGAATTTTTGGACAATCCAGCAGCAGTTGGACCTCCAAAGATCGTGTTTATCACAGGTCCTCGAGGGCGTCGCGGTCCTCCAAAAATTGCATTTATAACCGGCCCTCTGGGTTGGGGATTTCGCCCCTGATCGTCTTGGTCCCTCCTACGATCTTCAAAGTTCTTCCTTCCATTATTATTTCTGTCCCCTTCATCTCCAGTATACTTGTTCAATCTTCCTTTTCGAATAAAAAACTCAATTTCATCTTTCAATTGCCTACACCCATCGGTGTCATGGCCAACATCTTTGTGAAACCTGCAATACTTGCTCTTATCTAGCTTGGCGGGATCAGCCTTCAAGGGCTTAGGCCAGCGAATATCTCTGTCTTTCTCAATCTCCATCAAAATCTGACTTCTAGGAGCATTCAGCTTAGCGTATTCAGTGAACTTTTGCCCAGGTCATCCCTTCTTGGGGGTTGAATCAGGGTTTTGTTCGGTTCTAAGATATCTGTCCTTTGCAATATATTCTAAATCAGTTTTCCGCTTCTTGCCTCCAGTGGGCTCATTACTTACTACGGTCTTCCTCATACTTTCTTCAACCTTGATATACTTCCCTGCCCTCTCTTGGAGCTGCAACATGCTTTCAGGGGGACGTTTGGCCAAGGATATCTTAAAAAATTCGTCCCTAGTTCCTTGTTGTAATGCTATCATGGCTACCTTATCATCAAGGTCCGGGACTTTTAAAGCCTCCTTTGTGAAACGATTCAGGTAATCTCTCAAGGATTCCTTAGCTCCCTGCACAAGACTCATAAGAGATGCTGAACTTTTCTCATGGACTCTTCCACTGATGAATTGCTTAATAAAAGTCTGACTTAATTCTCTGAACGATCCAATAGAATTTGGGGGCAGGCGACTGTACCATCTTTGAGCCATACCCGACAGGGTTTGAGGGAAGGCCCGACACTTTATAGCATCATTCACGGGTTGCAGCAGCAATGCATTAGAGAATGTCCTAACATGATTAGCGGGGTCTCCCGTGCCATCATAGGCTTTGATAGCGGGCATCTTGAATTTTCTTGAGATATGGGCATTCATTATCTCTTCTGTGAAGGGTGGAGTTGGATCATCAGGATCTCCAAGGGGAAGGAGATTGCTTGGATCAGTTCTTGGGACAGCAGCCCTTCTTCGTACCGGACCATCCAGATCTATGACAGGAGGAGGATTTCTCCCCCTAGGAGGTATCTGGGGTCTGGTGGCCTGGTGAGCCTCCAAATCACGCCTCAGCCTTTCCTGCACTTCTTGGGGATTCACCCCTGGGGTGCTTTGGGGGCGTTGCCTTCCATCGGCCATTGGCTCTTTTTCAGGACGCCTCCTTCTCGGGGCCACTTCATCATCCGAAGATTCGGAGTCTCTCTCAGTGTAAGGACCAGAAAATTCCTGATCCTCAGGGATAGGACCCAAACCTCGTATATAGGGGGGCGATTGCCCTCGTGCTTCGCTTCGCCCAGCATATCCGCTTCCTCCAACCTCAGGGTGAAGGGGCATCCCATAAGGGGGGTTAGTAGCAACAATAGTTGAATATTCATACCCGACGGGTCGAGAATTCACAGGTATATGTACTTGTTGAACTTGAGGATTCGTACCTTGAATAGTCGAGGGAGTTGTCCCTTGTGGCTGAGGTTGAGTTGCCCCTATCTGGGCTTCCCCCTGAGTAGATGCATAAGTTGAATGGGGAGGAACCTCCACGGTTGACGAAATCACCCGGGTTGTCTCTGATGGTGTTCCTTCCTCTAGAGCTCTAATTGTTCTCCGTGTTCTCGCCATGATTGTTGTTGTGTTTTCCATAGACGACGCCAAATGTTATGGACAAAAAACTAAGGTTATTATTTGCTGTATTTATTACTAAGATTCAGGAGCTCAAGGCCTTTAATGGCTGCTCTCGTGTTTCGTAGCTTAATTCTACCTTTACGAGATGCCTACGTATCTCTGTGAATTAGAGAATCAAGCCAAAAAATGTAGTTCTGATTTGTGGGGTGAGGCCCCTTATATAGATGTTGGGAGTCCTTGAATTGGACTTGGTATAAGAGACTTTGTGGGCAAGTCTCATAATTAGAATGGACTTTGGAGCCCTAGATAGTAGGAAACTGATTCCTTATCCTTTTAGGTCCCCTTGAGGCTAATCTATAAGGATTTATATCCTTATCGGGACTCTTCTCAATAGCTGATTTTTCTCTTATTAATTAATTACGAAATTAATTAATAATCAGGGCTTTTGGGCCTTCTTTATTCCATCAGGCCTGATCTGGTCCATCAGGCTTAACCTTTCTGGTCTGAGTATCATATATCTTTTTATTGGGCCTAGCAGCCCACACCTTGCAGTATTTAATTATACTATCATAATTTATTTATCCCTATCACGTTGAGTACTAATTATTGAATTTACAATATTAACTATATTTTAATTCACACTTTTAAATTAATTATAATATGTTATTTTTATATTTTAAGTGAGAAAATAAATATATTAGATTACTTTTTACTTTTTACTTTTTACTTTTTACTTTTTACCAATACTTTATATTATAAATTGACATGATATGGTGTGAAATTATGAAATTAATGATTTAAAATTATAAAAACGTAAAAAAAATATTTTTTAATTATTTTCCGCCTAAACCACCTAAGACCGATTTTTGACCGCCTAGCTCGCCTAATCTCGATTTTGACCCAATTTTTTGAAAAAACGCCTAAATAACCGCCTAAGTCCGAGTCGGGGCATTTTACCACCGCTTAGCGTTTAGGCGCCGCATAGACGGCTATACGGATTTTTAGAACAGTATGTAGATACTCTCATATTATCTTTTACATGAGTATACATTGATTCGTACTCAATATTTTTAGTCGAAATTCGGCTCAATTAGACTGCCTCGACAGTCCTGCCTCCCTCCAGGTTGACCAATTTTCAAAAAGAAATAAAAAATGTTAAATGCCAACATATACTCGACATTTCTTACATGTTGTTAGGGATCCAGCTAATAAATTGAACAAGTAAAATACAATGCATATGAGAAAGATAAGCTAGATATTTACAACAGCGGTGCAATGTAATCTGTGTGCTGTTTGACTTGTTTGCAGTGTCAGATATTTTATCATAAATGTGTAAAAGACCGGCGCAAGTAGCAGCATGAGTTGATGAACTGGGTTCAAAACTTAGCAGTGAAGAAAGGTTATTTATTTATTTATATGTCAAAAAGGTCATACATGTATGTATGTGTCTGTGTAACACCCCCTTCCAAAAATCGAAGAAGATATTACTTATAATTCATAAATCCGTAAATAAATTACTAAAAATAATCTTTTAAATTTTTTTTTAAGTCTAAACAATTTCGGAAATCCAAAATCTAATCAATGAAAGATATGGTTGCTCTCCATTAAACAGCCCTAGATCCCCCTAAGAACCTGTTAGAAAAAAATATGGCATGAGTCAAACGCCCACTACGGATTTGGAATACAGTTTATAAACCAGAAGATTAGAAATAAATAATTTGCAGTTTATAATGAAATAATAATTTTATTTCATACCGAGATTAAAACAGATACAAATACACACCTCATAGGGTACCTAATATGTGCAACAGAACGGATAACGTGTACGGCATATACAACATCACCGTAAATCAAATCACAAATCAAACTCTGGGTGCACCCGCGTATCCTGAACAAATATCAAATGCGCAAAAACTCCTCCCAAGAGCTAACAGAAGGATACGTCGTGACCAATCACACTGTCACAGAAGTGTCATGTCACTGGTGCCACAATGACATGGCTGTAGTACCCCCTACAGCTGGTTAACTCGGTATACCTATATCAAGCTAAGGGTTCAAATGAAAAACATTATTTCTCGTAAAATTTGAAAATCATCTGAGACAAATAATTCAGATTTCCAAAGTAAAGGGTGTCATAAATAATTTTAAAAACCGCATAAACTCATATCTAAAATTTTCAAAAATAATTTTTTAAAGCAATTTCCGGAAGTTAAAACGATCAAAGCAATTATTAACGATACGAGCAAAAAGTATAATGAAAAAAAAGATTAATGCTCAATAAAAAGAGGACATAATCCGTAACTCGAAATCGCAGTCTCAAACTCTAATAAAATCCGTAACCGGTTCTTCTAAAATTCATGGCTTTCGATCTACGTTAGAGAATATAATTTTTTTATTATATATACTTTTTATATGATTCAATTTATCTACAAATTAACATATTTTATTCGTTCATAACTTAGACCTAGTCTTTGATCTTGATTTTGTAGTGATACATATGCCTGCTATTAAAACACTAACAATGAATGCTAGGAGCAATGATCCCTGACTTTCTTTTACAACTTGCTAACCACCACACACGCCCAAATAATGCCAAGAACCTATTTTAATAATAGTTTTGTTTTTAATAATTGACATCAATGAAATAAAATCAAACTTTAATCCCACAATTTCATGCTAGATGCTTGACGAATTTAAAATATAAGTAATATTACACATACATGCTTCCAAAAACTTAATTATTAAAATATAAATCTATCATCTAAGTTCATAAATAACATCCTGAAATAATCTAAAATAATAAAAATATGATTACCTAGTTCATGAATGAATACTCAGGGCATCATGCGCTGTTCAGGTCTGTGTAATCGATACACATTCTCCATTTTCCGTTTGCTTTTTTCACCATCACTACATTTGCCAGCCATTCCGGGTACTTGACTTCGCATATTATTCCCGCTTTCAATAGCTTCTCAATTTCTTCATCGATTGCTTTCTGCCTCTCCGGGGCAAAATTTCTTCTCTTTTGCTTGATTGACTTCCTCTCTGGGTTGACGTCCAAGCTATGCGTCGCTATGGATTCATCCAATCTGGGCATGTCTCTTGGTGTCCAAGCAAATATGTCAGAGTACCCTTGGAGTAGCGAAATCAGGTCTTTTCTGAAATTAGCCTCGAGCCCGGATCCTATCTTTATCTTTTTTGAAGGATCGCTTGTACTGATCAGAATTGTTTCTGTTTCAACAGCGGCCTCTATCTTGGATTGATCCGTATCTGATACCATCTTCTGGATCCGAGCCTCTGTGTTCTTTTTCATATAAATCTGAGTCTGGGCTGTCATCTCTTTATTGTTTCTTTCTTCAGTCATTTCTGTTGGATTTTTAAACGCAGCGGGGCGTGGAAAAACACTTTTACACACACAAAATCCAAATAAAAGCATATAAATCGTGAATAAAAATTCGAGGGATCGAATCTAACCTTTAAAAATAATTCGGAGACAACGATCAGAGATCCTTAGCAGTTGCTCCTCAAGTGTGAAGCACTCCACCGGTATCCACCAAGAAAACGACTTTTAGGAGGAGGAGGAGGTGGAGAGAATTTGGTTTTCTAAAACTTTTGGGTTTCTGGGGTTAGAATAAAAATAGGGTCTATAATAGTGTATTTATAGGCAAAATTTTCAGCTGAATTTTTTCCATAAATATTATTATTATTATCCCATTTATTATTCTCATTAATAATTAAAACACCTTTTAATTATTAATCTTTTTTCTAAACACTTTAGAAATAATTCTCTCTCTTGATTTAATTTCCAAAAATTAAATCCTTTAATTAATAATACTAAGAACTTTTCTTAATTAATTTATAATCAATTAAATCTCATTTAATCAATTATTAAATTTGCCAATTAATTATTTATTTCACAAATAAATAATTATTAGCCATTATTAATTAATTCCTCCACCAATAAATCATTCTCCTTTTATGGTGTGACCCTATAGGTTCAATATTAAGCCGGTAGTAGAAATAAATAATAATAAAACTATTTTATCATTATTTATATAAATTCTCTAATTTATTAAATATGATTAATTAATTAATCACATTTATTCTACATCGTGAGTGATGCTTCTCAACATATCGCGACTATCCGGATAATATGAATTCACTGCTTAGAATACCAAGAACCTGTCAGTGAATAGTTACCGTACAATAAACTCCTTCTACCCTACAATGTCCCGATTAAATACAAGGCATGGATCTCGTGTCAAGCCTATCTAATTTAATCACTTGCTTACCATTTATTATGCGTAGTTCTATGCAAATTAGAAACTCCTTTCTAATTTCATTCACTCTGGCCAGAGATTCCTGAACTAGCATAATTGGATCAGCCTTGAACATTCGCTTCCTTCACTGGAAGGGGTAGATCCTTTATTGATCATACACTATCTTCGTGTACAAATTCCTATACCCAGTAGAGCCCTAATAATTGTCCCTGGAGACTAAGAACTAAACCAAAGCATAGTTCAGTGTACACAAGATGACTATGATGACCTCAAGTCTAAGGATACTTGTACAACTATCACTATGTGAACAACTGCTGACACGTGAGTGAACTCCATCAGTTGTTCAGCTGTGCGAGTCATGTTCAGTGAACTTATTCTATAATAAGCACCTACATACTAGCTATAGTGTCACCACACAAATGTCTATGAGAACAGACATCCTTCATAATGAAGCAAGCATAGTATGTACCGATCTTTGCGGATTATTAATTACCAGTTAGTAATCCTATGACCAGGAACTATTTAAGCTTAGAGTTATCATCTTTTTAGGTCTCACTATTATGATCTCATCATAATCCATAAAAAGCTTTACTCTAAACTATGGTATATCTTATTTAAACACTTAAATAGATAAAGCCCGTAATAAAAACAAAACAAGTCTTTTATTAATATCAATGAAATCAAAACAGATTACATAAAAGTTATTCCTAAATCCTCATACATGATTGGACTTAGGACATATTCCTTTCAATCTCCCACTTGTACTAAAGCCAATCACTCTGGCATCTAATACCCATCCTGTCATTATGACGATCAAAGTGACTTTCATAAAGTAGCTTTGTGAGTGGGTCTGCTATGTTGTTATGTGTGTCAACTCTAATTCAATACAATATAAGAAATGTTATCGCGCTCCCACTAACCCTTTTGTAGACGCATGGTTCATCTGCATTTTTGATAATATCAAACTCTTTGATTGTCTCATCAAAACGAATGTTCCATCTTTCGAAAAGCTTGCTTTAAACCACATATGGTTCACAGCAGCTTACACACTAGGTTTTCATTTCCCTTGGAAAGAAAACCATCTAGCTATTTGCCAGATCACATAGTCGTAGTAAGCAGCATTCACAAGCAAAATCCGAACTGATTTTAACAGGGCTACAGGTAAAAGGTTTCATCAAAGTCAATCCATTGCCTTTGTTTAAATCCTTTTCCCAAAAGCCTGGCCTTAAAGGTCTCCACCTGGCCATCTGCTATAATCTATCTTTTGTATACCGTATACATAGATTCCATTCTGGATTTCATGGCACTATGCCATTTCTCTGAGTCAACACTACTCATAGCCTCATTATAGGTCACAGGGTCGTCAACATCAATGATCGACAACTCATTGTCATTCTCAATGACAAGGCCATAATACCTCTCAGGTTGGCGATACACTCTCCCTGATCTATGAATGGGCTGTTCCACAAAAGGTTGTTCAGTCAGAACAGGTGTTTCCACTTGAACCGTAGTAGTTTGTGCTTCTTGAACTTCATCAAGTTCAATTTTGCTCCCACTATTTCCTTTAAGAATAAACTCCTTTTCCAAGAAGGTAGCATGTCTGGAGACAAACACCCGATGATTGGTGCAAAAGTAATACCCTAAAGTCTCTTTAGGATATCCCACAAAACTACATTTTCCGGATCGATATTCCAGCTTATCTGGGTCAACTTTCTTGACATAAGCTGGACATCCCCAAATCTTAACGTGTTTAAGACTCGGTTTCCTTTCTTTTCATATCTCATACGAAGTTTGAGGAACAGATTTTGAAAATCACCTTATTCAGTAAATATGCTGAGGTTTCCAATGCATCACCCCATAGGAATACTGGAAGATTTGCATAGCTCATCATGGACCGAACTATGTCTAACAAAGTTCGATATCTCCTTTCAGATACCAATCTGGAGGAGTCCACTGAGAGACTATACCATTTACTTTGAGATAATCCAGAAACTCTCCATTAAAGTATTCACCACCTCGATCTGATCGAAGAGTTATAATACTATGTTTGGTTGTTTCTCCACTTCATACTTATATTCTTTGAACTTTTCAAAGGCCTCAGACTTGTGTTTCATCAAACACATATCCGAATCTAGATCTATCATCTATGAAAGTAATGAAGTATGAAAATCCACCCATGGCTTGCGTAGACATTGGTCCACATACATCTGTGTGTACCACTCCTAGCAAATTTGCAGCCCTCTCTCCATGTCCACTAAATGGAGACTGCAGTGCCACTATGAAGTGAGATTTTCATCATCCCTTTTCTTTTATTAGTTTGTTCAATCTGAAGCAAATTATGTCACATATATACAGACCATTATTTAAAGTACCACGTCCATAAAGAATATTATCTCTAAGAATATAACATTCATTATTCTCAATAATAAATGAAAAATCCATCCAAGTCTAACTTGGGTATAATATTCCTCACAATCGAGGGAACAAAATAACAATTATTTAAAACAATAGTCTTGCCCGTAGGCATATGTAAATGAAATGATTCTACATCTTTAGCAGCAACTCTTGCTCCATTTCCCATCAGTAGAATCACCTCCTCTTCCTCAAGAGTCCTACTTCTCCTTGGTCCCTGCAACAAATTGCAGATATGAGAACCACAGGCGGTATCTAATACCCTAGTAGGAATGACATATTCACTTCTATCATGAACATACCTGAATCAGAAGTGGTAGTCTCACTACCCTTCTTCTTCAATTCTGCAAGGTAAACCTTGCAGTTCCTCTTCCAGTGCCCCACCTTGTTACAGTGAAAGCAAACAACTTTGCTCTCGGGGTCTTAGCTTTTGGTGGAACCGGCATTTTCTCACCTACTTTCTTCTTCTTGGAAGAGTTCCTCTTCCTTTTCTTAGGATTGGAACCTTCACCAATTAGAAGAACAGAACTCTTCTTAGGGGAAAAATTCGATTCCGCAGTCTTCAACATGTTGTGGAGTTCAGGCAGGCTGACATCCAACTTATTCATGTGAAAGTTCACAACAAACTGCGAGAACGAACTTGGAAGCGATTGCAAGACCAAGTATTGGCTCAGCTCCCCATCCATGACAAAACCAAGTTGTCCAAGACGTTCAATCAAATTGATTATCTTAAGTACATGGTCATTCACAGATGATCCCTCAGACATCCTACAACCGAACAGCTCCTTCGATATCTCATATCGAGCTGTCCTCCCCGCCACATCATACAACTCTTGTAGATGCATGAGGATAGTGTGAGCATCCATATGCTCATGTTGCTTCTGTAGCTCAATGTTCATGGAAGCTAGCATGATGCATTGAGCAACATTTGCATTATCTATCCACTTACGATACACAACATGTTCATCATTATGTGCATCACTAGCAGGTTCAGTAGGCTTAGGTGAGTCAATCACGAATTCCAGCTTCTCAATCCTGAGAACAATTCTCAAGTTTCGAAGCCAGTCAGCATAATTAGGACCAGTCAATTTGTGAGCATCTAGTATGCTCCTGAGTGATAGTGCAGAAGACATAACGTACAAAGTAAATCTGTAAATGATAAACACATAACAACACTTAGCAAATATTCGATTTCATTTCAAAACACTATATGAATCGGGTCTTTATTCATAAGTGGCTCTTACTAGTTTTCCTAATTTATTCAACCCCCTACATGAAAAATTAAGCATTCATAATGCTAGTGGGAATAGGGATCCTACATTCCATTACACAACCCCGGCTGTGGCACGAAACGCCATGTAATGTTCAATAGGCAGACAACTCTTGTCAATTACATCTAATGTTATTCCCTAATCAAACTTTAGCCTCTTGAATAATTGAGTCACGGCTGTGGCACGACAAACTCAATATTCTAAGTCAAGTCTAACCCAACATTCCGTACAATTGAATCAGTCCCCAAAGGCCCACGGCTGTGGCACGTAACGACCTTTAGATTCTTATTCAATGTACACATCTCTATGTAATAGACAAGTATTTCTTATTTCGAAATCAAAGCCCTCGGCTGTGGCACGAAACGACAATGATTCAAAAATAAGAACTACTTTTCTATCATGTTGGAAGGCTATGACCGACACAAGCCCGTTGTATCATTGGCCAATTACTACTTGATATTATTTAATTTTAGAGGGATTATATTACGTTACAATCATAATCATATTATAAAGAGATTCTTCCTTTTAAATTAAATATTTCAAATCAATAATCAATAATCAGACGATTCCCAGATCGGGTGGAGCATTGTCAAGAGGCGTCACTTAATAACCCTTTCTTACAGATTGAAATCTGTTGTTGATAGAATCATCCTTTCTCTCATATCGAAAATTCATATTCAATTACGTGTTTCACAAACACAAGAAACTCATGATTGTATTCATAATATTATTCTTAAGGTTATGAAACAATTTCACTATACTAGGTTGTCTAACAAACGCCTTATGTTCATTCAAGTTCACCTAAATCTATCATCGCATGATAAACTAAGCATATATCACATATATAAACATGAATAAACATCAAGGTAGGCATGTTATATCATCTAGCACATTCGTCTAAGCATTATACATCTCTATGTATCACATGAAGCATTTAAAAGCAACTAAAACAGTCAAAAACAGCTTAAAAACACTTCATGGAAATATAAACAGTTCAAAACTTTTATATAAACTAAAATTGATCACTCCATTAGATCCGTCTCGGAAAAACGAATCCAACGGTATATTGCACGCCCAAAACGGAGTTACAAAACTCCCAGAAAAATAATTTTAAAAACAACAGAGGGGCTGTAACGCATTACAGGAATGCGTTACAGGGCCTGTAACGCATTCCCGTGATGCGTTACACCCCTTTTAAGCCAATATAGGGTGTAACGCATTCTACAAATGCGCAATAGGCTACCCGCGTGCGCTGCACGCGCTGACAGTTGCAGGCGGCTGTCAGCTACCCTTTCTGCTGTGTCTATCGTACCTATGCTGTCTTCTTTCTATTACCCGTGCAAACAACAGACAGCAGTACAGATTATGCAGATATAGATATATACATACAATTCATATATATATAATTATTTAATTACGAATTTTAATTACAAGAACTTCAAAAATTCATAATAAAAAATCTATACATCATAAAATTATGAAAAAAATACCCAGACGATCTACAACACTTGTAGAACCCAGATCAACATTCAAAATTATTCTGAGAAACGATTTCTCATCAGACAAAATTAATCCATGATATAACTCGTAAAAATCATAATTAATTCATACAAGCACATAAAATTCTGAAATTTTTACCACAGATCTATATGCATACAACCTATGCTCTGATACCATTGTTGGATTTTTAAACGCAGTGGGGCGTGGAAAACACCCTTTTATACACACAAAATCCAAATAAAAGTATATAAATCGTGAATAAAAATTCGAGGGATCGAATCTAACCTTTAAAAATAATTCGGAGACAACGATCAGAGATCCTTAGCAGTTGCTCCTCAAGTGTGAAGCACTCCACCGGTATCCACCAAGAAAACGACTTTTAGGAGGAGGAGGAGGTGGAGAGAATTTGGTTTTCTAAAACTTTTGGGTTTCTGGGGTTAGAATAAAAATAGGGTCTATAATAGTGTATTTATAGGAAAAATTTTCAGCTGAAATTTTTCCATAAATATTATTATTATTATCCCATTTATTATTCTCATTAATAATTAAAACACCTTTTAATTATTAATCCTTTTTCTAAACACTTTAGAAATAATTCTCTCTCTTGATTTAATTTCCAGAAATTAAATCCTTTAATTAATAATACTAAGAACTTTTCTTAATTAATTTATAATCAATTAAATCTCATTTAATCAATTATTAAATTTGCCAATTAATTATTTATTTCACAAATAAATAATTATTAGCCATTATTAATTAATTCCTCCACCAATAAATCATTCTCCTTTTATGGTGTGACCCTGTAGGTTCAATATTAAGCCGGTAGTAGAAATAAATAATAATAAAACTATTTTATCATTATTTATATAAATTCTCTAATTTATTAAATATGATTAATTAATTAATCACATTTATTCTACATCGTGAGTGATGCTTCTCAACATATCGCGACTATCCGGATAATATGAATTCACTGCTTAGAATACCAAGAACCTGTCAGTGAATAGTTACCGTACAATAAACTCCTTCTACCCTACAATGTCCTGATTAAATACAAGGCATGGATCTCGTGTCAAGCCTATCTAATTTAATCACTTGCTTACCATTTATTATGCGTAGTTCTATGCAAATTAGAAACTCCTTTCTAATTTCATTCACTCTGGCCAGAGATTCCTGAACTAGCATAATTGGATCAGCCTTGAACATTCGCTTCCTTCACTGGAAGGGGTAGATCCTTTATTGATCATACACTATCTTCGTGTACAAATTCCTATACCCAGTAGAGCCCTAATAATTGTCCCTGGAGACTAAGAACTAAACCAAAGCATAGTTCAGTGTACACAAGATGACTATGATGACCTCAAGTCTAAGGATACTTGTACAACTATCACTATGTGAACAACTGCTGACACGTGAGTGAACTCCATCAGTTGTTCAGCTGTGCGAGTCATGTTCAGTGAACTTATTCTATAATAAGCACCTACATACTAGCTATAGTGTCACCACACAAATGTCTATGAGAACAGACATCCTTCATAATGAAGCAAGCATAGTATGTACCGATCTTTGCGGATTATTAATTACCAGTTAGTAATCCTATGACCAGGAACTATTTAAGTTTAGAGTTATCATCTTTTTAGGTCTCACTATTATGATCTCATCATAATCCATAAAAAGCTTTACTCTAAACTATGGTATATCTTATTTAAACACTTAAATGGATAAAGCCCGTAATAAAAACAAAACAAGTCTTTTATTAATATCAATGAAATCAAAACAGATTACATAAAAGTTATTCCTAAATCCTCATACATGATTGGACTTAGGACATATTCCTTTCAAATTCTGGGTTGGTTGTTTGCACAGTAGGGTTGGTTTGGTCAATGCCTAGGGCCAATTCAATCCCTTCTGTGACTTTGTTGCTTTTTTGCTCTTCTGAGCCTTGTTTGGTTGCTTTTGAATCTGAGAGGGTCTCTATGACCTGAACTTCTTTTCTCCCATCATCCCTTGATTGTTGGCGATGTTTCTTATTACTTTGCTGTTTCCGGAGCACGACAGCCTTTCTCTTGTTGTCTTGATGGGTCTCAGCCATTACCAGAGCCTGGCTATAACATCTTTCAGCTACCTCATAGTCTCCCTTGATTTCTCCTACCCCGGTTGGGGTTGGGAACTTGATTTTCAAATATGATATGGAGGTGATTGCTTGGATCCTGGTCAAGGCTGAGCGCCCGATTATGCCGTTATAAGATGAGGGAGTATTGATCATGTAGAACTTAATCACATGGGTAACTTGGTTTGGGTCCGATCCAAATATCACTGGCAAGTACAAAGTTCCTTGGATCGGGACCAAGTTGTTCCCGAACCCATACAGAGGGTCCTCTCGGCATTCATTTGAGCGCACGCTCCCTAGCTTCATCCGGTCGACAGTATGCTTGAAGAGTATGTTTACTGAAGATCCATTATCAATCAGCATCCTTCTCACTTCGTTGTCAAAGATATCAAGTGTTACCACCAAGGCTTCGTTGTGATTTCGGTTGACCCCTTCATAATCCTTGCTGCTGAATGAGATCATCATCTCCGGGTAGGATTGAATTGAGAATACCTCATCTCCTGAGCCCGGGCTCCTAGGGGGAGAGTGTGAGCCTCCCAGGACCAGATTTACCACATTCTTACCTTTTCTTTGCCTTTCCTCTCTCTGATTTTTCTCCCTTGAGATGTATTGATTCAGGTTGCCTTTCTTGACTTGATCTTCAATGAAGTATTTTAAAGAGAGACAACTCTCAGTCTTGTGCCCATGGGTTTCATGATAGTCGCACTACCTGTTGTAAGGCCTGCTCTCTGGGGGAGTCTGCATTGGCTTTGGAGGATAATAGAATGGCTTTCCCTTGATCTTCTTCAGTATCTCTTCCCGGGTCCTGTTTAGTTGTGTCCACTCTGGCTCTTTCCTAAGCTCCCTTTGCTGCCTAGGGGGACCGGTATCACTTTTGGACTCTGTTTTAGGGCCCAATCTTTAGAATATTGGGGTATTTTGTACAACATTTGTTTGCTGGGTTTGGTTGCTTTGTTTGAACTTTTTCTCCTGATGGTAACCCCCTTTCGGTCGGTCATCAGAAGATTTGTTCCTGTTTCCTCCATTCCGAGTCATCCTCATTGCCTGAAGTACATCCGTTTCTTTTATGAACCGGGCTGCCATAGAATAAGCAGCGGCCAGGCTTTGGGGTTCCTTGTTTATCAATTCCACAATATATCTCTCGTTATGTTCTGGATCCAGGTTTCTTCAAAATATGCTTAGAGCCTCCCTTTCATCGAGATTCGAAACTTTATTGATGGCTTCCTGGAACCTCCGCATGTAGGCTGAGAGTGCTTCATTATCATACTGGCTGGATTGTCTCCAGGTGGCACATGTGCATTTCATGTGTTTTATTGGCTCTAAATCTTCGAAGGAAGGCTTCTCTGAATTCTTTCCAGGAGTGGATGCTTCTTGATGGGATTCTGCTGAACCATCTTTGAGCCCCCCCTTTGAGGGTCGAGGCGAAGAATCTGGATTTCGTCAAGTCATTGTAATAGTATATCTGAGCTATCTGTTCGAAGTAGTTGAGGTGCTCTTCCGGATCCCCCAGCCCATCGAAAGAATCGAAGTTGTAGTGTTTGAGATTTTTCTGTCGGGGGATGGCTTCTAGGGAGTGGCTGAAGGGCGTGAGGGTCTCCCCAACTTCCACCCCGGATTCTTTTTTTCCATTTTTCTCTGGAGCTCGTAGATCATTTCCTTGAGGTCTTTCTGACCCTCTTCGTCATCGGAAATGAGTTCGGGGGTAGGGTCCCTCCGAGTTCTTTTTCCTCTTGTTTTAGCTAGGAGCCTCTCCTCCTCCATCTGCATTCTTTTCTGAATTTTTTGCTCCAGCTTTTCCTCCTCTTCTTTTCTTATCTTTTCTCTGATTTCTTCTAACTTTTTCTTTCTGGTTGCTTCTGTCTCCTTCTTACTAGGCTCTTTTTGATTCTTTTTTGCCTTAGCCCCAATTCGGTCGAAGACAGATCTCCTGGATTGCTGAGAGTCCCCAGACTCTTCTTGCTCATCATCTTGTTCAAATTCCATCTGAGCCCGGGCTTGTTCATCTTTGTAGAGCCTGATTGCTTCAGCAAGTTCATGGCTTGTTAAGTTAGCCATATGCTCCTCTGCAACTGGAACATTGGTGTACTTGTACTGATTTAGCTCTATGACATTTCTAGCATCCCTGATCGGGGTATGCTGTGTCAGTGGTTGCTCCTGGAAGGTCTCCCTGTCTCCTCCAGGTTCTTGAACTTGAGAGGGGTCTTGATCCTGAATATGGGTACTGGCGGAGGGCCTACCAGCTGTACTTTTTCCTGCTCTTGCCATCACCACGAATGTACAAACAACTGACCAAGATTTGAGGCTACAAATGTGGATCTGAGGTTGCTTTTTTGAAGATTACAAAAAATTTCCAGAATAACAGCAAGCAAATTTTCTGGGTTTTGCTAACAACAATACTAAACAAGAACAGCAGGCTCTTGAACACAAAAGAAAATATGCAAGTTAAAACAGTTCTGGGTTTTAAAATTACCAAGACTATCAAACCCCATGCTTCAAGACTATCAAGATTATCAAACTCTAAACAACCAAAACTTAACAAGAGCGGGCTCACACAAACGTGGCCTAAAGTAACGAGTTCACACAAACGTGGCTAAAATGAACATTCATATTCAAGAAAGGGTTTGGTTGTTTATGTTCTTACAGTTTTGAAAGTGGACTCTCTCAAGAGTTTGCTGATGAAGATGAATCCAGGGGCACCGAGACCCAAGGATGGAGCGCCCTTCCTCTAGCGCCAAATGATAACTCCGGTGAGCGGGCGGCTCCGTCCGGCGGCGTTCCTGGACAATCTGTGCGGGGGTGAGGTGTAGCTGCTGGTTGGGCGCCTGCAAAACAACACCGGAAGGGGGGTTTGGCTCCCACGGCGCCTCCGGTGTGAGAATAAGAACAGGCTTTGGAGAAGATGAAGGTATATATGTTTATGTATTTTAGAGGCTACTGTGTATGTGTGTTTATATGTGATGGCTGCTGTGTGTTTTTGAGTGTATGAGAGTGTGTGAGTGTAAGAGTAAAAATATTTTCCAACCCCTAAACCCTTCAGTCTTGGGGGTATATATAGCCCCAAGGTAAGGTTTAGGGGTAGTTACCTCTAAATCTGGGCCGTTGGATGTTGGGACCAGAGGACGCCTGGCTTGGGTGGATTGCTTACACGTGTCCAGGGGAGGACCACCTCCAGAGTGTCCTAACGGCCTCTGACACGCGCCGTGCTTGTCTGGTGTGCTGGTTGTTGATAGCTGTCATAGTCACGTGCCCACGTACCTTTGCTCGGCGGGTTGTGGGATCTGCACGTGTTTGCTAGGAGCCCCCCTCATGGTGGCTTGAGTCCTGATCCGGATCCGGGTAGGCATTAGGTCCGGGTTCCGGGTCGGATCCGGATCCGGGTCATGGGATGGGCCTGGGTCTGGCCTCTCCATTTGATTGTACTGGGAGAGGGGGGTCTCGGTACATCGATTGAGCCCGGTATTCCATAGATCCAGGTTGGTCCTTACCCGGGTCTCTTGTACCCTATCAGGCATGACTATTGTAACTTTTGTATAGAGAAAATAAATTAATAGCTTACTTGTATATATGATGTACTGGCACTAAAATCCCCTTGAGATCGATCCTCTGCTTCTCAAGTTCTTCTTTATGCGCTGCCATATCTCTTTTAAGGCTTTCAGATAGTTTTTATTTTAAAAGTAAATTTTTTATTAAATACGTGAAACTAAAATATAAAATTAATTAAAAAATATTTAATGATATTATTCTTATAAGTTAAACATGAGAAAAATTAGTTAAAAACATTTTGTTTATGTATTATATAATATTTAATTATTTTTATATTTTTTCTGATAAAATAATTTTACGCTTCACATTACATGAAATTGAAATAATACATATAACAAATAAATATATATATATATATATATTAAATGTAATAAATATATACATCAACATGCAAAGTTAAAGCGGGAGAATACTTCATTTTAGAGGGAATAAAGCTCGAGAATACGGAAGAAGAATTTTGTTGAGAGTGAAATGACGACTATCTGTTTGGTACATAATTTGTGTTAATTTTAATTTCTTTATTTTTTATAATAAAAAATATTTTAATATTGAATAAAATTTTTTATTATCAGAATATTTACAAGTATAAGTGTAATTACTTAAAAATTAGTAGAAAGAGGGATAATGTAACTTTAAATATAAGCTAACTATGTATATTTTTTATTGCTAAATTCCTAATTTTTTTGTAATTAATAAAAATAAAAGACCTTTAACTGCACAAGGGAGTACATTAAATATTACAGCTTTCAAAACAAATATAGAAAATAAAACATTACACTATCTAGTCATTGAAACCAACTTGATTTTTGGTACTAGCTCGGTTGGGCTTCGTCATGGCTTGATCACTCTTACGTTTTAGGTCTGTGACGCTAATTTTGAATAAAGTGCACTTTATGTACGTGTATTATATGTGTCAGACCATTTTTATAATTTGTGTATTTTCGTCAACTTAACCTAGATTATTTCGGTCTTTTTACATTTAACTTTTTCCTTAATGTTATTTCCTCCAACAATATCTATTATAACTATTTGGCTTAGGGTTACAAACTTCGTTCATAGGATCAATCGATGAGTTTGAGCTGATCCGAAAGAAAAACACCTCAAATTTATAGTCTAATTGAAATTCTTGAATAGGCCTACTTGAATATGGCATCCAATCATTTCAAAAGTTGGTGAATCTCAAAAACTGATTCTAGGGTTCATGTCTAAAATTGAGATTTTTTTTGTTTCTAGATGTTTTTATTGATTTTCATGTTATAAGTAGCTATATCTATTTATTTGCTATCGATTTATACATAAATTTGTAGTTTTCGTGCCCGAATTCGATACCATTGGAAAGTGAATATTGACCGAAATGTTCTTGAGTTTTTTGAGGGGGTTTTGGTTTGTTTTGGTGATTGCGGACTGAAAAACGAACGAATTCGTGTCGTTTTAAGCTCCGAAGCTTCGCCGAAACTTAACCTGATTGTTTGAAGGTCACTAGCTGATCTGAGTTATGCATGTAATTAGTAAATGACCGATTTTCCCTCCATCACAGTGACAACGATAGCATTATTTGATAGAAATACACAAATTCCAAAAATATTTTAAATACAAGTACACAAAGTGGGAATTTTTAAACTTCAGTATCCCAAATGGTCTGACTCACATAGTACATGTACAAAAAGTGCACTTTACTCCTTTAATTTTCCTCCCTAAGTAAAAAAGCCACAATAACAATATGCTTACTTTAATGATAACCCACAATTTATATTTAGTCCTCGCTAGCATCCCATTTTATGTAGTATTTGTACTCCCTTGGGAGCACGGTCATCCTCATGTCTTAGATGTTATAAAAGAAAAATGTTATTTTCAGAGTATTATGTTTATTACTAGAGCAAAAAGGTATGAAAAACAAATTATCCTTGTATTGACTTTTTTCAAAGGCTGTTTATGTGCATCTAGGGGTAGTTTCATCGTTTCACCAAATTTTTACTCTGAAAATTAAAAACTTGCTCTTTTATAAAAAAATATTCTTGTTGTTCAGAATCTCCCTTGTTTCATACCTTAATTATGACAATCCTAAAACATTAATAGCTTAGAATTCTTTTACCCCACTCAACAGCATATTATTTTTTAGAGACGCCACTCCACAAATTCTATGATGACCCAAAAAAAATCATCTCGATAATTACTAAATTTTGAATTCGATAGTTCTGTAAAGATGAAAACCTTCTCCAGTTGACATTTCCCTAAATAAAAATGAAATAAGCATGGACAAAAATCGGCTTAATATTTAGAGGAGGGGGACGATCCCCGGAAATGGTTTTCCAGGGACGTGTAACGCATCAAGTCGTTTTTGAGCCGTTGGATGGTAAAAAAAATCCCCCACGGACTGCATAACGGGCTAATTACAATTTTTCTTCCGTATAAGGACCACAAATAATATCCGCGGTTGGGATCTAATTTCTTATCCCCAATCATCCTATTTTCTCTCTCACTTATACTCACTACAACCACGCAAAATACTGTTAGGCCTCTAATCAACTATAGAGGGGGGGGGGGGTGAATACAGTTAAACATTAAAATCGTAATAACAGACACAATTGAAACAACAGTTTTTATTATTGATGTATAAATTTTTTTACAATACTCTCTCAAAGGAGAGCTGCTAGGTTTTGTGAATAATATTAAAATTTTTTAAACACATTAAGTGTAAACCTAATTTGTGCTTATATACTTCACAACTACACAATCAATAAGAAATCTTATACAATAGAACAAGGAATCATAATACATATCCATCTATTGATTGCTACAATAAGTAAAGTCCTACACCGACATATCTCTGCAAATATTTCCTCCTTTGATATCTCCTGATTTCCAGCTTGACAATTACCGATACGACTAAATACCAATGTCAAATACTAATGGTAAATGCTGATGACATCACCTCTGTCAAATGCTGATATCAAAAGTCGATTCAATAAATTCTGATAGTTTAAATACTGATATCATCAATTTCTTCTAACAATCGCCCCCAACTTGTGCATTATATAAATATGTACAAATTCCTAATTGATGATGTCAAAACTATCTAAATGCAGAAATACAAACAAGTATACAATCTTACAGTCAGTGCTTTCAAACTTTAACTTCAGTCTTGAACTCTAGTAAATCCAGTAGCATCATCAAAGAGTTTCTTGAGTAGATTTGCTTTAAGAATATTCAAATACATCTCCATTCTCTGTGTGATATCCTTGAGCTCTTGTGTAGATTTATCATTCTGATAGATAGCAGCTCTGAGGTCATGTATAATAGATTTTCCAAGTGACTAGTCATCCTGTTCCAAGAAACCAACTTTCTTACCATCAGGGTTGAAAGTGAGAACTTTTACACCTATAGACATGATGACCTTGGCTCCTCCAATAGGCATATCAACAGTGCTTACAGATTCATCAATATATTTTGAGTGTATTTTGACTTGTAAGTCATTCCTCTATGCTTCCTGTATACTAGGTTCTTCAGATAAGCAGACCATCTGGAAGTAGTGGAGTTGATTACCTTTAGTAATGTAATGACATATTCCAACTCTTGCCATGGTTTATCTCTCATATGCTCCTGTGAAATCTTCAACCTTTTTCCAGATTCCAGAAAATACAATATCTTCTCTTTAGGCTTGTTGGTATCAAACAAATCAAGATATGATCTTCTGTAAATCCTCAAGCTTTACATTCTCTCCTATTCCTATCAGATTTCTAGGCTCTTTTAGAATCAAAGCATTTCTAGTATAAGTATCAGCATTTGAAAGTCACAAGCCACCTCTTCTAAACAGTTAGTTACCACTGTAGATCTTATTAATAGTCTCAAAAAAATCTCTTTTAGGTGCTGGTGTCTTGCTTCCCCATAACAACTTTTTCTTTTCTTCAAGAGTTAACTCTGGCTTATCAGAGTTTGAGCCTTCTGAATCAGAGTTTAAACTTTTGTCAGGATTTGAAAGATCAGCTTTTGTTTCTTGAATTGTGCTGTCAACAACTTGAGTAGTATCGGTGGTTGTGACTGGTTGAATTTCAGAAGTTATTTCTCCAACTTGAACATTGTCAGTGGTTGGAATGATTTGCAATTTCTCATCCTAATCAGATCCAGGAATTACCTTTCTCTTCTTGTGAACCTGATTAGCTTCTTCTTCAAGAATCTTCCCTTTATCAGCATCATCATGAGCTTAACTTACTGAATATAATGAGTCTATCAGTGTTTGAATTTTGGTAGATGCTGATTTCTTCTTGGACTTAGGCTTAGGCATGGACTTTGACTTCCCACCAACTTTCTCTATTCCCTTGTAACTCCTATCAATATTTAATATAACTTGAGACCTTAGAACATGTCTTTCACCTTTAGTTTGGCTGATTTCCTTGATCAATACATCTTTATTTGGTCTCTGTCCAGGAATATCTTCATATGGTGAGACAATATCAATAGTTACTAGTCTCAATAATTTGAATTCCTCTTCCATAAGCCTCAGTTGTTCAAGACCAACTCCTATATTTTCCCTTTCAAAAATCCTTTTATTCACCTCAGAATCAAAAGCTTATATTTTAGGATCCTTGTTGAAAAGAGTTATCTTTTTACCTTTAACTTTCAATGTTTGTTAAAACTGACTTGCCTCAACATCAACTTCTAACTCCAGAATATCTTGGTCTTCATCAACATTTGTGACTGTCAGAGTTTGCTTTGTAGTCACAGTCAGTTTTTGTTGTCTTTCATTTCTCCTTTTCTCTCCACCTTTTCTAGATTGGCTATTGGTTTTAGAAGTACCACTAGAACCAACTAGTTCTCCACCTTCCTTCCCAATCTCCTTTCCTCCTTTCTTTTTAGTTCCTCCATCAGGACCATTATCTTTGTCATCAACATCTTTCAGCTGGAGCTGCTTGCATTTAGATTTTAAACTTTCTCCCCCTTTTTGGCATCATCTCCAAGTATGAGTAAAACTATGAGCTCCATAGATTGTTGTACCTTATCCAATTGCCCAGACATTTTCTGTTGAGTAGCTTCCAACTTAGCCTGATTGGCTTCAATTTTGTCTTGTCTGGAAATGATATGCTTCAATTTTTTTTGCATCTCAAGTTCAGAGGTAAGTTTAACTTCAAAGAAAGCATCCTTGAGTTTATCCATTTGGGAGTTTGCACTAGTCCAAGTAGTTTGAACTGCTTTAATCAGTAATGCTGAAGCTTTAAGATGATTAAGAATGTTAGGATTTGAAATATTCTGCTCAGCTGTCTCCAAATATTGAGAAGCATTAGAAACATAAATAGGATGCTGAAAATCCTTCCATTTAGAATTCTATTTCGCATCAAAAAACTCTTTGGTATTTTTAACATCTAACTCAGCTAACTTCATCTTCTTCTCCCATTATGTAATGCCTTCAGGAAAGAAGATTTCATCATGATCCTCATAAGGATCTAATTCAACATTGATATTAGAACCATCAATATCGTCTCCATCATCAGACACACTTTTATGAAGAGATTCTTTATCAGCAACTGGTTCCTTGACTAACTGTGCTACTTCATCTTCAGCATCAATATTTAAAATTAAGTTAGAAATTGGAGTAGTATGAGATTCAGCTACTTCAGAAACTTCCATACCATCAGCATTTAGCTCCACATCTTCAAAAATTGTAGCCATATAAACTGGAACATCACTATTTATGTCCAGAACTTCAGTTCCAGTAGAGTGCTGTGGTGATTCAGGAATGGTATGTTCTTGAGCTTGATCACTAGTAAGAACATGGAGAGTAACATTGTATGGAATAGAAATATGAGTGGACTGCAAGAAAGTATCAGTACTTAGATCTGTAGGGAAATTGTCAGCATTTAGTGCATCATAGTTTAACTGTGGTTCTACAAGCCGTGGATCAACAACTGTTTCTTTATGACTCTGAGCACCTGTAAAATCAATGAAAGAACCACTTAAATCACTAAATCTCACTCCACTCGTCTCATGACTAGGGGTACCCTTTTGTAAAGGACTGAACATGATCATCCCACCAGGATTTAAAGTACTAGTAATATCTGACCAAATAATATAAGTACTTAAATTAAATGTTGATAAAGAAAATTTAGTACTTATACCTTGTGCTTCTGAAGAACCAACTTCTAAAATAGCATCCAAAGGTTGAACTGAAAAAATTTCAGCCAATGTTGGAATTGGATCTATCCTTCCTTCACTATCAAGTGTCAAAATGACTGTACCAGGAGTTAAGCCTGCACTACCACTTTGAGGTAGTGGTTTTTATGTGGCTGGAGATTCAGGAGTTGCTGGATTAATTTAAAACCCAGGTTCTTGTATACTCCTCTCCTCAATGTCAGCATCTGACTCCTATTCAGCTCCAAGTTGTAAGCCAACTGTCTTCTTAAATCGTTGAGGATCAAAACTCTTGCATAAATCTTTAACTTGTGAGACTTCTTAATGGAGTTTAGCTGCAGCTGCTTCATTCCATTCTTCTGTGGACTTAGTAGAAAGAGGTTCCACATCTGCAATGTCTGCTATACCTTTTTGAGGTGTAGGTTCTTGTGGAACTGGATCAGAATTTGTAGTAGCTGCTACATCCCTTTGAGATGCAGGTTCTTGTGTGTTTGATCCATGAAACATTCCTTATTTTTGTAACCTCTTTGCTATCTTCTCTACACCCTCATAAGTGACTTACCTCACTCTTCTCTTGAGCTTCATTGGAGAGTCAGAAATTGTGATAGATGCATCAACATTTATATCTTTCTGAACGTCAGTAATTGGCTGTGCTGACACAAATGTAACTTGTCCCTCCTCAGCTATTTCTTGTTTAAGCTTCAACTTTTGTTGAGAAAAATAAGTCTTGACCAACTTCTTTTTCCTTGGTCTTGGGCTTGATTAAGTAATTACAACATCAATATTTGATGTGCCCTCATCAGTTGATAATACAACTGGTATCTGAGTAGAATAATAATTTATCTTCTTGAATTTAGATGATAAAGTAGCATTATCCTTATTATCTGATTCTGACTCAGGCAGGACAAGCTTTCTCTTAACAAATTCTGAAGGTTGAGAATAATGAGAAGCTTGTACCTTGGATCCACCCTGTTCCATATCAGCTTTTCCTACAATGGCATTAGCACCAGTGTCATGTGCAAACTTCAACACAACTCTCTGACCATAAGGCCTAGCAGACTGGACAATAATGTCATGTGGGTTCTCAATAGAAACTCCAAAATTTGCTAGTTTCTTCCTTTTTACAACATGTGTCTTTTAGGAGGCACCTGCGGTGGATTGTGTTTGAGGAAATGTTTGTGTTGTGGTGCTTGGGTTAGCTACAAGGGAGTTCCCAACAGTAATTTCCTGTAGCTTAGAACTCTGTAGATTTTGCAATCCATAAATAGTAAGGCTTGAAATTAGAAAGTTCCTGGCAGAGAGTGGCAACCTGAGAGGTGCAAGAGCAACTTTTCCTTATCCTTAGATATCAAATCAGAGAAAGCCCTTTTGTGAGCTTAAACAATGAAATGATTTGTTTAGCGGGGATTGGGGTATTGGGGAAACATAGATTAAAAATTAACTGACAAAATCTAGTATAATATATTATATTAGGATCAAACTTTAACCTATCTCTTATAAAATAAAGAACCACCCTACCAAAATCGTAATTAACACCATAAATTAGAGAGTACCCAATTTGTTGTGTTATGATAGGAAGGGCATCAAAATTGGTGCATTTGTTGTTGAAGCCCTGGTAATGCAGTCGAAGTAGAAGTTCCACTCCTTTCCAAGACCATTTCTTTTCAACTACCCCATAATTTTCATATCCTTATCATAACCAATCTTTGAGAAGAACCTCCTCATCTCAGCATCTCCAATAAAAGTGGAGTAAGAATCATCAGTTGGAAGATGAAGAGCTTCCCTTATAGTCGGAGGAGTCACAATTTTGGTCTCCTCATTGAACTCAAATGTGATGCTTGGAGAGCCATGTTCACCGCCATCATTATAAACACCAGTTCTCCAAAAAGCGAGAACCTGGTCTCTAGAAACAACTATAACAAGAGCATAATCTACTTCACTGATTTTAAATAAATCCTGGAAAAGATGAAAGTCAGGATTTATCCCAGTGTTATCAAGAATAGAAGCGTAGTTGTTGGTGACAAACTTATCACCGTCATGGGTGAAAGCAGGTGATGTAGCAGATGAAGACATGATTAATCTGTGTAGAAAAATCTTAAAACTGACGAGGGTAACAGTGTTTAACTTAGAGAGAGAAAGAGAGTAAGAGAGTGCAAGGTTAATTAGAAATTGATTAAATGATAATTGAAAATAAAAAAATTGATTTTTTTAACACAGTATTCTAACTCACACAGACGATTCAACTTATTGGGACACGTGTCATGCTGGTATTGAACAAAAAACAATTATGGAGCGTGTATAATGTGCAGTAATTACGTGCATATTTATAGAAGATACTATTTTGCAACTCAATCATTTTTCCAAAACTCACGCCATTAGCTTTACATCTGTAATCAATTACATAAAATTACCCACTTTACTACATCTCTGTTTTTAAATTAAAATACTATTTTAATGATATTTTTGAATAAATTCAAAAAGTCATCAGAGTTTAATAGTCAATCAGGGTTTGTCTATTATCAATATTTAATTATCTTCTGTCAGGACTTATCAGTTAACTCAAGTTTGACTAATATCAATACTTAGCTATACAATCAGAGTTTATCATGCAACCACCATCAGAGTTTAACTATCAGGATTTAAAACTCAACTTCAATTTCAAGTAATGAATAACATAAATACATGGCATCAATGTTTAACACATTTATTAGACTTTAAGAAATACTATATAGAAAAAGATAACACACCCTGATCATATTTTCCTATTACAGATCACAGCTTTTATCCATCAGTGTTTGAGAATTATCTTGAAATCATTCCTAATACATTAACCAGTCTTGTAAAAGTAGCTTCACAAAGTGGTTTGGTGAAGATATTTGCTAATTGCTGATCTGTAGGCATAAAGTGCAATTCAAATGTACCTTCCATCACATGTTCACTTATGAAATGGTACCTTATGGTGATGTGTTTAGTCATTGAATGCTGTATTGGATTTCCTGTCATTGCAATATCACTTTGATTATCACAGTATATAGGAATTTTAGGATATTTTAACCCATAATCTAGTAACTGATTCTTCATCCAAAGAATTTAAGCACAATAGCTTCCTGCAGCAATATACTCAGCTTCTGTAGTTGAAGTGAAAATTGACTTTTGTTTCTTTCTAAACCAAGAAACCAATCTACCACCAAGAACTTGACAGCTGCGTGAAGTGCTTTTCATGTCTATTTTACATACTGGAAAATCAGCATTTGAATATCCAATTAACTTAAAGTTTGAATCTCTAGGATACCACAATCCAAGATTCATGGTGCTTTTGAGATATTTAAAAATTCTTTTCACAGCTAATGGATCATCTTTGAACCTTGCACACAGACAGGTAGCATACTTGATATCAGGTCTACTAGCAGTCAAATATAAGAGTGAGCCAATCATACCTCTGTAGTTAGTTATATCCACTGATGAACCAGTATTTAAATCTAACTTAGTTGCAGTGACCATATGAGTTGTTATAGATGAACTATCTTTCATTCCGAACCTTTTGAGCAAATTTTTGGTATATTTTGCTTGATTTATGAAGATTCCTTCTTTAGTCTGTTTGGCTTGTAATCCCATAAAACAACTCAATTCTTCCATCATACTCATCTGATATCTTGACTACATTAGCTTTACAAATCTCTCACAGAGTTTATCATAAGTAGAGCAAAAAATGACATCATCAATATATATCTGAACTAATAACAAGTCCTTAGCATGATACTTATAGAACATAGTTTTATCAATTATACCTCTTTTGAAACCACTTTCCAATAAAAATTGAGCATGTATTTCATACCACGCTCTTGGAGATTCCTTTAGTCCATAGAGTGTCTTATCCAGCTTGTAAACATGATCTGGATATGTTGGATCAATGAACCCTAAAGAATTTTAAACATAAACTTCCTCTTCAAGTTCACCATTTAGAAATGCACTCTTTACATCCATTTGGAACACTTTGAACTTCATGTGAGCAGCATAGGCTAGAAAAATTCTGATTTCCCCAAGCCTTGCAACTGGAGAAAAAGTCTCATCATTATCAATGCCTTCTTGTTGTGAATAACCCTTTGCAATCAGCCTTGCTTTATTTATTACAATAATGCCCTCACTATCAGTCTTGTTTCTGAACACCCATTTTGTACCAACTACTGATCTATTATTTGGTCTTGGTACCGATGTCCAGACTTTGCTCCTTTCAAATTCATTGAGCTCCACTTGCATTTCCGTGATCCAGTCAACATCTTGAAGAGCTTCTTCTACTTTCTTGGGTTCAGTTTGAGATAGAAAAAAATGATAGAGACATTCATTTTGAGTGGCTTTTCTTGTCTTTACACCAGTATCAGGATTTCCATTGATTAAGTCAGGTGTGTGTGACTTAGTCCATTTTATTATAGAAGGAAGTTGGCTTCTAGAAGTAGAACCTCCCCTTGATCCATGAAGTCTCTAGTTTCACTTTTTTCTTGTACCACCATTATTTCCTGAAACTCCCCCTGAATCAGTGCTTCCAATATTGTCTGTATTTACTTCATCAGTATTTGAGGAATGAGAGTTTGATGAAGTATCTACTGATGTTTCTTGATTTGAATCACTTCACTCTTGATGTGAATCATGTTTCTCCCCCACAACATGTCTTCAGTTTTTATAAAACTGCCACAAATATGGTACTTCATTTTCAAATCTCAATTCTTCATGGTCATCTACATCTTCTAGACCTGTAATCTTTTTATTATCAAAAGAAAGATGAATAGATTCCATGACCACCCTTATTATCAAATTTTAAACTCTGAAAGCTTTTGTTGACAATGGATATCCAACAAAATGCCTTCATCAGCTTTTAGATCAAATTTAGTAAGCTGTTTAGGATGAGTTTTGAGAACAAAACATTTTCAACCAAATATTTGAAAGTACTTTAAATTTGGCTTCTTTCCTTTCACCATCTCAAATGGTGTCTTGCCATGCTTGTTTATTAATGTGGCATTTTGTGTGAAGTATGCAGTTTACACAACCTCATCCCAGAAGTAAGTTGGCAATTTTGCTTCTTCAATCATGGTCCTTGAAGCTTCTATGAGAGTTCTATTATTTCTTTCAACAACTCCATTTTTCTGTGGAGTTCCAGGGGCAGAGAATTCCTGTTTGATCCCCTTGTATTTGCAGAATTCTTCCATAGTGTTGTTCTTGAATTCAGTTCCATTGTCACTTCTAATGATCTAGAGATATCGACAAGTCATTTCTTCATATCTAGATCTAGAGATATCGACAAGTCAAAAGCCTATGCAGAGAATTGGAGATATCGATAAGTCATTCTATATGTAGAGAACTGGAGACCTCGACAAGTCATTAACACATGTAGAGAACTCAAGATATCGATAAGTCCTTATACTTATCGATGTGTGACATCTCTATAAAAAAAAGAGATCTCAAAAAATTATCTCAAAATTCAGAATGCAGACAAATTGAATATTCAAGATTATCAGTCAACAAACAATTCTACACTGAATTGGAAAGACTACAAATGCAGCTTGAAGAATTCAAGATCAAGGGCCAAGATTCACTGGACATAGAAGGGTCACAGACCTACAAGATTCTGCATAGTTTTGCTAACACTGGAAGTGGAAATAGACAAGATAAATTTAGAAAATGTGTTAGTACATTTTAGTGCAAATTTTATAAACCTGTGATGTTGGTCTATAAAGCATGCATGGGTCATTAGTTTAGATGTTATCAAATAGATCTAGAAATTTATCTTGAATTCTCTCTCAAGATTAGTAGTTGAGTTCTTATTTCTAAGAACACAGATTTGTAGCAAAATAAATTTGATTAATACAATCAAGTGAGTTTTTGATAAATTGTTTGTGTGTTTACAGCTAAATATTTTATCACTATAAGTTCATATCTACTTTGTTCAATTGTAAGCCAAGCCCTTTCAAAGTTAATTAAAATTCAAGAAAACACATTCACCCCCTTTGTGTTGTATTTCACTACACTCAATATTTAACAGATTATGTCACGATTAATCTAAAGTGTTTCATGAAAATGCATACCACATTGGAATGTCATGCTTCTTGTATTTAAACCAAAGATATGTTTAGAGGATTTCAAGATGAATTGATTGATACTTCAAAATATTTTGTTCAAAAAGACCGGAAAGCTTGTGAAGATGTGAATAATGAAGGGGATGTGTATACTTATTATTGTTGTTATAAACCTTTGCCTGAGCCTACGAAATGAATATTTTATAATGTTGCATTTGACAAGATAGGCTTGACGAGAATGTGTATGTGTAGAATGTTTGAACATTCAGGGCGGCCTTGTAGACACATATTGTCGGTTTTCACTAAGAAACGAATTTTAGAAATTCCCGACACTTTCATACTCGGAGGTGGATAACGCATGCTAATAGAGTAGAAGATGTGTTGACTAAGGATTTGGACATTAGAGAAAGTCATTAGATGATCCCAACTGATAGAATTAATAGCATGACAATGCTCACCATGAGTTTTTATCAAAGTAGCATTCCATCTAAGAAACGATATGATTACGCCGTCGATGTTATGAACAGAGAAATTCCTATTCTCGAAAGAATGAACGTTGATGAAATTAATTCTTACGAAAGCAATGCTCATGCTCAAAATGCAAGTAGTCATGATGCATATGAAGAACCAATTCTTGACCCTATTGTGTCCCAAACTAAAGGGAGGAAAGAAAATCATTCGTTTCAAAAGTCCCATATAATTGTTTGGTAAAAAAGATAAGGTTTGAAGGAAGTACACCTATTGTGATTTGTGGGAATGAAGGCATAATAAAAAAATGTGCTATTAGATTAGAAGAACTTAAAAATGATCAACAAGAGCAATAAAATTAGTAATATAGTATTTGTAATTAAATATTGTAATCTTTAAATTAATTTTCAAAGACGTATTCAATTTTGCTTTATTTTATGTTATTTTGTTATAAGTTAAATGGCTAGCGAGTATATTGGAGACAACAACTCTGATCATAGTTGTGATTCCATATCCCATATTAGAAACTCATTCTCGGACTCCCAACCAATAAACACGTGGTATGAGGGAGAGGGAGTTGGGGTCTCACAAACCTTTAGTGACATAGATGAGGTATGTCGCGAGTTAGCACCCCTTGTGGACAATACTGAGCCACCCCTTATGGAGGAAGAAGAAATGAACTTTTACCCGACCAAGGAGGAAGCTTACATGGCCGAAAATTGGACCGAGGCATGTCGTCGGATGGGTGGTATTGAAATGTGTGACTTGTTGAGATCTCAGCCAATACCATACTTTCTTCCAGTCTTGGATTCTAGCTCTTTCTTAATATTTAGTGAATTCTATATATTTAGTTATTTATTATATATGTATAGAACAATTACTTAGTTTTACAATTTGAAATATATTGGTTGAATTTTGTCAATAACTAGGTTGACTTTATAATTTTAATAAATTAAAATTTAACATAATTGTAATGGATTTAGTAATTTTTAAAATAGAAAAATTTCAAATTAAAAATTATATTTGCCAAAAAATATTTAACGTGTTTTTAAAATTTTAAAGTTTGTTTCAAGGAAAAATTATAATTTTTATCAATATTTACCATTTTTACACTATGTTGACTTTTTAAAGGATTTTTCATTTTATTGTAAAAAAATTAAAAGTTTAATATTTTCTCAAAAAAGCACTAGTTATTTTATTATAAGGTTTTAAGAAGTAATTCCTTAATCATTTAGTTGGTTTTGGACCAAATTCCAAAAATTAAGAAATTTCAGTAAAAGGTGGTTTTGTGTTGCTAGTGTTTTACTCTGTTTTGGTGCTCTGTTTTTAGACTATTAGAAATTAAAATCCAATTACATTATCCAAAGTTTGTAATCCAAAAATTCAACTAAAAGAAATAAACTATTAGAAATTTGAAATAAAACTAATTACTCCATAATTCGTGACGTTTGCGGATACGAATCCCAGATATTCCCTTGCCTTCCCAAACTTAAGGTCCCTTGCTATCATATGCCTAAAGGTATCCACATCTCCTTGTGACCAATTAGCTACAGAAGTTATGTCGAAACCTTAAGTGAAATTGTCCATGAATTTCATGACATAAATACCGCAATCACTGCAGTTTCGCTACTTCAGTCTAGACTGGCTGTACCATTTCCAACAGTCTTGGCAACAACCACGATTTCAATGAAATTACGATCAAAGTATTAAAATATATTGTAGGAATTCATAAAAGACATTAAAAGGTAAAATAATCATACCACAACTCGTATATCCTCCCAATAAGTCGGCTCGTCATTCATAGAATTTATGATAAAACCTTTAAATTCTCTAGTATTGAACATGAACATGACCCAATGCACAACTTCAACACAACATGGGATGGAGATGTAGTCTGTCTCGAGAATAGAAGGCCCAATGCATGCAGTGCCCATCAAAACTACGTAATGCTTTATACCATGCCTTCTTCAACTCATCTTCACCCATCCTAGATGCTTTTCTAATTTTTTCATATGGGATTTTTAAAGTACCATGAAGTAAGGATACATAAAGTAATACAATGGTTTCCTCTCCCATATACCTCAATTATGAATCTCCTCCTCCCGACACCTTATCAATCCTAAAAATAAATAAAAGAACTTTTAGCATCAAGTTAAATCTATGCATTTACACCAAATCAAACCAAAGATGCAAGAGTAAGGAAAAATACCATATATGTGTATATGATACTGTCATCAACCCATCTTCCAGTAGCTAGGTTCTGCATCGCATACTCTGAAACGTGATAGTCCTTAACTGTTGAACCCCCAGAGAACTTCATCTCATTCCCCGTTCCCCATCCCCATTCCTCATATATCTCATTCTTCTTGCTCATGCTCAAACTCTTCGTGATACTCCACTTTTATTCTTTCATTCTACGGGATGCAAGCTTTGCAGGTCTACTAAATAAAGCACTGGTATGGAGAAGCTGAACATATGATGGGATGGTTGTGTCATGTCAATGACATCCCGAGCAGGATCGACTGTAACATCAACTGAGGGGCTGAGACTATTGTGTTATGTCGTCTTTGGAATCTGATTTAATTTTCTCAAATGTGAGAAGCCTATAAGTTGGTCCTTTAATCTTCTTCATCAACCGTGTGAAATGTGTAAGAAAGGTACCAGAAATCCTCTCAAACTCCTCCACAAAATCTGCTGAAACCCCAACATCTAACTGCATCAACCTATTTAGTCCAACAACCATCTACAATGAAAAATATACACTTCAAAATTAATTCCATACAAATAATATGCGTAAAGGATAAAATAGGATAATATGTCTTGTAATGTGTGTTAAAAAAATCATAATTATAGGATACTTACAACATGATATCCCTCAAGGCTACCATACAACTTCCTCATCTTGTATTCTTGTTGTGGATGTGGATCTAGCTTCCCTATTCACATACGAGATACCTCCGCATACTATGCCATGTAATCAGCCTCAGACACAATATCAACTGTGTCATCGATAAACCCATCTAAATCTGAACATAATCTGGCCCATCTACCAATATAGATAAACCATCGAACAAGCTAATCCTCTCCTATAAATGTGGCCTCCTTAGGCCCCATGTAACCGACCATGTTCACTGGATCCCACGAAATATGGGGACTAGCAACAAATTATCTGCTCACCCTATCCAGCTTTTGCCACTCAAATACGAGAGACACTCTACCTCACCCAGCTAGATATGCCTGTATCATCTCATAGTCCATAACCTCTTCGAATCTTACATATGGCCTCCAAACCACCTCATCACCATCAACACCATCAAACTCACCTCTATAAAATGGGAAATTGTGGTAAGACCTCCCTTCCTGCGCTTCTTTGTAACACCCTGATGAGTAAAATACGCCTATCCACTACTAGAAATATGGCATCGGACATCGGTTTTTAGCCGATGTTAAAAAAAATCAGAAATGATGTCTTTGCATGTGATGTTAAATGTCATTAACATTTAAATTAATTTTTAACCGATGTCTATTGCATATTTTTACATTGGTTAGCTTTATTCAGCCGTTGTTGAATATCACTTATAACATCGATTGGCTTAAAATATGACATAAAATAATGTTAAACACATCAATTTTGTTAAACTAACAATGTCTAATAATACTTTATATAACACTGTCTAATATAGTAACCGATGTTATAGACTCTTGTACACATAAGTTCTTTTGTAGTTACCGATGTTGTATATTCATATACACATAAGTTCCTTTAAAACAGCTGATCTATAAACATTAGTTTATAATAACTAAGTGATTATATTAATTCTTTTTGTTATTCCCTAATAATATAACAACTGAATTACAGAAGGGGGTTGAATGGAATTTAGGTTCTTTTTTGAAACTTTGAAAACTTTTTACAAAAATATATAACAGAGTTTGAATATTCTTGAGTGCGAATAAACAATAATAGTATTCCAAAACACAAAGTATGTAAATAGGTGTTTAAAAATTTTTGGTAGATTAATATTTCCATCAGAGATATATATATTGAGAAGATAATTCAGTGATGCTAATAGCACACAGCTGCTTACAAGTGTTTACAACTTAGAACTAAAGAAACTAAAGATACAGCTTTCTTGCTCTTTTTGTTCTAAATTAAAATGTAATCATTTTTTTTTCTAAACACTTGCTACTCCTCGTTTATCTATCACCAAGTTACATATGAAATGAGATAAAACATAAAACCTATCAGCTAGGTCCAATCACATGTTTCTTCATTTCTCTATCTAATGCAATCCAGTTTGATATTGCATCTTTGAACGTCTCTGTTTTGCATGGAAATGGAAATGCTTCATTTTCTTCTAACACCTGCAATCAGGATGCCACATTACTTTTACATACAATCAACCCATGTGACTGTCAAGTCACTTTCAACTGCTATTTTGGTTGAACATCCATTGAGGCTTCATATGAGTTATCTGTTGAAGCTTCATCTGTTATTCGTTGAAACTTGACTAGCTCATCCATTGAGAATATGCTGAATTATCCGTTGAGCTTTATAGGGTCATCTATTGAAGCCTTGTAGATTAGCAGTTGAAGTTTTTCCATAGCAGTTGATACTCTTTCACTTATATAAAATTGCAAGGCATCTTTTATATACAATTAGCCCACCTATTTTGTATATCTTGCTAGTAGTCAACATGACTTAAAAATAACTAAAACTTCTCAATCCCTAAGCTGTTTATGATACATAGAAATGTGTTACAAACTTATTCATATAAGATACTCTTTCAACGGATGGATAATGTAGACATCCGTTGAAAGCTACAAAATCATTTAACTTATCTACTTAGAGTGTTTTGGTAAGTTATCATCAAGCCTACAACATATTCCTCACAATTTCCCCTAATTTAAGTATAATAGAATTATAGGCATAAATTCAGGTTAACTTGATGATAACAAAAACACCATATTTAAAAATAATACAGTAAACAATAGATAAATTGAGAAATGCTTCAATTGAAAATTTAACAAAGAAAGTAAGGGATGTTTATATATCATTTTCAAGGTGCTCCTCTAGACTGAGCATATCATTTTTCTTCCTTGAATCCCTTGTCTTCTTTCTCAGCTTCTCAATAATCTCCTCAATTTGGTGTTGGAGTTGTCTATAGAATTCAGCTTCATTTTCATTGTTGATATCCAGCTTTTTTTGCATTTCCTTGAGAGTGTCATTGCTTGATATTTGTAGCTGGTTTTCAAGTCTGAAAAATCTTCTGACAATTTTTTCATCTCTAAACTCCATCATCCAATAAGGTCTCAAATGCACTCTATCACCAGTGTATGGGATAGTCAAAACTCTAGGTAGTGCATTTGGATCTCTCCAGCTTTGTCTGATTTGGTTGATCTTGTTGATCTTGTTGAGTACTTCTGATTTGGCTATTTTGGTGAATCCAAAATCTTTCTTCATTGCAGAGAACACCTTCACTAGGACATTGTAGCCTTAATTGATAATTATGTATAGAGGCCATGTGATCTCCTTACCCCCCTTGTATCTAAACACCAATCTTTTTGGTAGCTTGTATGAAACATCAATCCCCCTTATTTCTCCTATCTCATCCAGATAAAGATTGATGTCTGAGAATTCTTTAATGTCATATATAAAGAGTTGATCCTCCTTGTTGACTGTAGGCTTAGGCTTGGAGATGGCTTCGAATTGAGGTGGGTTAGACTTGATTCCTATGTGTTTCTTCCTTGGGTTCCTTTTCTTGGTGGGTAGTGGTAGATTTAGCTCAGGTTTAGGTAAAATGTCCCAATCTATGGGTTCATCCTTAGGTACAATTGGCTCACCATGGAAATTGACACTTGGATGAACCTTGAATTCAACTGGCTCCATAATGGGCACAGTTGGTTAACTTGAGGTGGTAGATTGGGTTTGCTTAGTTTCCTTTTCTCTAGCTATCCGTGGCCCTTTTACTTTGACTTTTACCATGTTTCCTTTAGCCCATATTGGCTTGGGTTCTTCTTCATTCAATTGCTTCTCACTTTCAGTTGTGGTAAGAGCCTTCTCACTCTTCTGTTGAGCTTCTTTAGCAGCCTGCTTTGTCTTAGATTTTAATCTTAGCTTCTATTCCTTTTGGGCTTCTCCAAGCTGAGGATGACCACTCATCACACAAATCAAACTCCCATGTCTTTAGATCTTTGCCATCCTTTTCATCAGTATGTGGTCTTTGGTAGTTTTGAAGCTTGCAATTGATTTACCCAACAGATTCATTTCATTAGTTCCAGGAGGTGAATAAGCTTGGTCCATTGGATTTTTACTTGAAAAGTTGGAGGAATGATATTTAGGCTTCAAAACCATAATGGACTGTTGTTGTTTTTTCATAGAAGTTTGTCCCCTTTCACAGTTCCCTAGCTTCATTTCTTCCAAAGTAATTGGTTTCAACTGTGTGAAATACCTCACAGATTTTGCTTGAGTAGCAGTTGAACAAAATACTTGTGCAATATTTTCATCAACTTGTTTCCTTTGTTCTTTCAACTTGAGCTCAATTGTTGTAAGATTTATGAGATCAATTGTGGCACCCTCCAAACCCGGGTCAGAAGTTTGGGGTCCACA